>NW_008659835.1:104560-111703 GCF_000695815.1 Acanthisitta chloris | reverse complement strand
CCACCAAAGGAACATATTTAATTAACTTCTGGCAAGAGCTTAACCGATTTAAAATGATTTTACAATAAATCTGCAAAGCCTGTACCATATGCAGTGCTTGCACACAGTTCTCTACTACATATTTTTTATGACATAGATCTAAATAGAGGAGATAGACAAATCCCTAGTGTATATTCTATAAAGTTAATTCTGCACAGATGAAGCTGTAATTGACTTCCGTATTAACCAAAAGTAGGGAGATCAAGCAGGGTAGGTTAAACAATAAAATGGCAATGCTGATTAAAATAAAAGAAAGGTTCCCAAGAATTTCATGAACGAGTATTTGTATTTCTCTCTCTTTGAGAAGCCTTTGTGCCTGTACCCACAAGCACTTTTTAGTCTCTGATCTCTGTATAGTATTAAAATAAACTTGTACTGCTAACTGAATTGTAGATGAGGCAGAGTAAATAAGGTGTATTTTAGTGTGTTGTTTAAAGCTAGTTTATTGACACAGTTACCTAGTTTCCTAGTTCGCTTTAAACATGTTTGCTTTAGTAGGTTTTGTACCTCCCTGCATCAGTCATAATTTCCATTTAACCTTTCTCGTTAATTCTTTACACAGAGTGAGCAGAATTCAAGACTTCAGATGGATCATAGCACACAGCACTCTTGATCCTTAACTAGAACTGATGATGGTAAGCATTATTTTTATGCTCCCTGTGAAGTGCAAGGTTTTTAACCCTTCACTTTTGCAAGACCTTTATATCACTTATTTTCTCCTGTGAGATACAACTGTTTACAGAAAGATGGGATTGGTGACATTGGTATGTTCTTACAATACACCAGCATGCTCATCCTAAATGTTTTTACTTAATGCAGAGGAAATAACTTTTATTTCAAGAAAATGTATTACAGTGGCTGAAATTATTGGAACTCAGCCATGAAACAAGCCAAAGAAAAGCTCTAATTTAAGGCAGGTACATCTAAACCTTCTTTTGCATAATTTCCTTTTTTTTTTTTTTTATTTGCTGGAATGAAGAGCTCAGAGATCTCAAAAATCACCAGATAGAAAATTTTCCCCTCACCTGGGAAAAGTTAGATTTAGCTCAGTTCACTTGTGTTCCAGTTCACATTACCTCAGCTGTTCTTACACATTACGAGGAATCCCGTAACTAGCACAGTGTGCTAATGCCACGATTCTGACATGCATGCTGCTATTCTGAGCAACTGCCTTAGGAGAGGATTTGTTTTAGGTGAGTTAAGAAAGCAAGAACACATACAGGAAATTATCTCCAACTCTTTTTCACAAACAACAGAGCAATAGGATACTTCATTATAGCACCAGCTTTCATCTGCATCCGTCCTAATCATTTTTTTACATTTTAAAACAAGGAAAAGTCATCTGAAATTTAAGGTAAAATAAATACAGTCTGAATTTCCCACACCAAAGTCTCTGAGGTTAAAAGGCTTTCATTCAGAACAACTTGTTAGGAACACACAACAGCTACAAGGGCAGGACAAGCCCTGCATTTTCTTCTGTGTACCACACAAGCATGTCTTACATGCCTGCCATACATAGTGCTTCATAAGAATTAAGGTGGCCAATGCTCTCATGAAAGCTGAAAGGCAGCTTCTACTGGGACAGTGTTGACTAGAGCATAGACAAGCAGCTGCAGGAGCTGCCACACTACAGCTTGTGAAACAGGAACAGAGTCCCCACCACAGTTACTTTCCTCTCCCATCCCAGTGACTCACAACCAAGAGCTCCAACCTGTCCAATTCAAGAACCCCAAGCCCTTCCTGGCTTCATGTCTCCTCCCTGATCTATGGCTTCAGGGAAAAGAAAGGGCTGGGAGACCCAGCTCAGAAACTTAAGCTGCAGCAAACACAGCAAATGAGATGATCGAGGCCTTGAGCAGCCTGATCTAGTGAGGAGGTGTCCCTGCCCATGGCAGGGGGGGGTGGGACTAGATGATCTATAAGTCCATTCCAACCCTTACATTCTATGATTCTATGATTCTATGATCTCTGTCATGACCCTCCTTTTATGCTAGATGCATTTTCCCCTGACCTGCTTGCTTCCTTTGTGCAAGGACTTCTCCTTCCTCCTGAATCAGTTTCACACCTTCCCCTACTTCTTTTCTGACCTTCATCTTATTCCACTTTCATTAAGCCTGCTTGTCCTTCTGTCTTTGTCCCTACCAACTAGTAGGGGGCTTATTTACCATGCGTTTTGCAAGCCATGGATCATTCCTTATGAGCACAGCATCCTTCTTCAAAGCTTTATTTTGCCTGTTTGAGCTGTGAGATCCCAGAGCAAAGATATGCATGCTATGTTTGTCCAGCACAGAGGACAGCATGGACCTCAGGCCACCTTCACACAAATCAATTTTCAGTCAGTTCACCTTGCCAGGGCAATGACCTCCTTTGGGAGTTCCTGGCTCTGGGTGCCATCCCTCTGGCACCATATTCGTATGTGACCAGGCATCAGGACCCTCTATCTTGCCACTTCCCCAAGAGCAGTTCATTCTGCAGGGTAGTGGAACAACACAAACCCACCTGACCTGTTGCCACATTTCAAGACCTGGTGAACACCCTCTGTGGACATTTAGGTGACTAGCCAAGAGAACATGATGATATTGATCAGCACGTCCTCCCCTCCCTAAAAGCACAGATTGATCATCAGACAACTGAGAGGGAAAAAGCACCACCAAAACTAATGGCACTGTGCTGAGTTGCATAGCCTTGATCTGGGGTAGGCAGAACTAGAAAGGAAGGAAACAGGATGCTTAGCTGGAGCATCATTCATTGTCGCTTCCTCAGAGTCATCTGGTAGTGTCAATTTGCTAGAAGACAGACTACAATATGTGGTGGGATGTAACAGTTGTAAACAAACCCCAGGAAAGGAAGGAGCAGTGCTGGGTGTGGCTGTGGATTTAGAGACCCCAGCTCTGAAGGTTTGTTCAATTCCCTCCTTGCTAGCACCATCTAAAAGTATTTGGCAGACAGATGTCCACTGCCTTGAAACTTTCAAAACACATTTCTGTGAAACGATAGGTCACTAGAGAGCTGCTGTGGCCTATATAACCTGAAATAAGCTCCGAAAGTAAACTCTACTGTCATCTGAAATTTCTATCATTAAGTTAATCAAAAATGTCCATTCATTTCTACAGGAATACAATATGAGTTAATAAATCCACCGAGACAGGCTAGTCAAGAGACTGTGCATATAGGACATGTCAGAGGAACTGAAGTTAGCAATGATCTAGATTCACAAGGGCTGACAAGAAACCACAAAATGCCAGAGCAGTGTACAGTAATCCTTAAATGAAATTCATCTTTCAGCAGAAAAACACATTAAGGATGGTAATTCAATGATAAAAGAGGCAGACCAGAACAGGTTCAAATGCTGAATATTTCACAACATAACTTAATTAAAGCGGGAGTGTGAGGCTGTTAATCGCTTTATAATAGTTCAGCTTGAAATGAGGTCTGATGTGAATGCCCTTATAGTTTATTTGTTTATATTATTATAATCACAAAATGTTACATGCACCTAATGCAAATGTACAATTTTCACTGGCCTTTATTATGTTGGCAATTTTTCTCCTTTTGATCCTCCTATCTTTGTGCAAGTATGCAAAGGGAAGAACTGGGAGGAAGGGTCATAAATTTAGGTCAGATTAGATGATTCAGTAAGTCTCGTGTGGGTTTAAGTCTTATTAATAATTTTAATACATTTTTCCTTGACAATAATGATTTCAATCACTGCTCCTTTAACGTACACTGTGACGTAAAAATATACAGGTTTTTGAAAGAACGGAACACGCTTCTCATACAAAGAAGGTAAATTATGTCAACCATTTGGATATGACAGCACATAACCTAGAACAAAAGACAAAAATACATTTGCAAGTATAAATACAAATGTACTTTGTCATATAACTATATCTTGCCATACAAAGTGTATAGAAATATGTTGTTGAAGTAGAACACTAACATTTTAAACACAAAAATATTAATAAATGTATATTTCTAAATACATTGCACACTTGAGGCACAGCCAATTAATATTAATATTTCCAAGGTTAGGGTACAGAAAATGCCATGCTACTGCGTAAAGGTACTATGATGTTTTCTATTGCTTGCCAGTTTTGAGAAAGAAGAAAGGAGAAAATATTTCCTCAGATTTTCTGAGCTAGGGTGGGAATGAGAGGAAGACTGGCTTTCAGTGTCTTAAAATAAGGCATCAGCATAAAAGAAAGTTCTTTTTAAAAAGTTGAGAAATATACATGTGTGTCCAAACACGTGATTATGATTAGTACTGATTCTTAACTGCTTGCAGCATTATTATTAGCAATGTCATGTGAATCACTTCCAGTTCCATGCATTGCTAAATGTATTAAAAAATTGTTTTAAAACAGCATTCAAAGAAAATCCATAAAATGAGCAATACAGACCAAATCAACCATGATTGAATGGGCAGAACTGAGAGCTGGTCATGACAAATAATTAGCAAAAGTTACAAGCTGTTTACTTTAGGCAAAAGGAGAAAAAGTTTTGAAATTATAGGGGGGGAAAAGACATCAAAAGTTGAGGGTGCTGTATTTACTTCAAGTGACTTTCATAAACATGGTCAGTGCATTTTCTGTGGTAAGAGTTGTAAATATGGGAATTACTATCCTGGAGGCAATCTTTGTTAAACCAGTGTAGCTCTGCAATTGAAAATACAAAAGCTGGTTAGTACTAACCTCTGAGGAAAGCTCAGCACCCCTTAAGAATTGCAACCCCATCTCTATTGCTAAAAATCTTGCCAGCAACTCTGGGAAAAGGAGAATTTCCCTGGATATGCCTAAAAGCACCCTTCCTGCCTGTGTCAAAGGCACCTTGTTGGAGTACAGGTTTGGGTGAGACCATCGCTGAACCTCATGCAGAATTAGCTGTGACAGTGGAGAAGATTTGCAAGCCACCATAGGAAGAATGAGGTACTTTACAAGATGTGAAAACAAACTCAGTTTGAATAAATCATGAAATTGGAGTAAAGGCACAAACAAGAAAAGATATCAGGTCTGTCAAAATAATCATACCATTATGAGAAAGTCATGACAAGTTGCACCAATGCTCCTTATATTTAATCTTTACATGTATGATGTTTGTACACATGTTTATACACATAGAGCATATTTTCAAGGTGTGATAGCATGTGCTTTCACTCCTGGGGCAACAATGAAGCATGTAAATGTCTCAGGTTAGCAAAGGCCTTTGGCAGGCTGCTGGCAGAGGACTTGTGCCAGGCATGCATAGCACGACAGCTGTACTCTGACCTACAGAGCCGAATCAGCAGCAAATGCCTTCAAAGCAGTATGAAATCTCCACCTACGACTGCCTGTTGTAACTCTGCAGATAGATAACTTGTTTCTAAATTGTCCTATTTATGAACATAATGGACCAACATAATGGACCAGTAGTATCTGGGAATTGTTTATTTCAGTCAAATTATGAATGCCTGAAGCATTGTTGTTACAGTCTTCCCTGATTTATTTAATAAACTGACATGGACAGACTAAATGATGAAAATAACCGTATACAGAGAATAACCACTTTGTAAGTGACTAAGGAGAAATCCCAGAATAGATTTATGGAAAGCTGCTTAGCATCGTAACACTAGAAAACAGCAGAGGGTCTTTTTGTTTCTGATTTGCGATAGCATCATATTTATGGATATGTCCACATGAACAGCAATGCAGACCTGTTCAAGGGGATGATTTTCATCTCCTGCTTTTAGATAATACAAAGCATGGCCACATATTCCTTAGCTACAGTGCACCCATTGCTAGTGTAGTCTGTAGTTTACCATCCCATCTTTTCATATATCTTTCATGGTTTAAAATCTCCACACTTGAGTCATCCATAAAAAAAATATACAAATGTAGAAATAGACTTTTCTGAGTAATAATAAATTTGGGGGGAAAGGCATCTTAACAATTAGGATGAGGAAAACTGATACTCAATGCAGCAAAAACTTAGTGAGTGAAAATTAAATGCTGCAGCTTTCTTGCATTTCCTTGTGCATAGCAGTGCCTTTGTCCATTGATTTGCCCTAAGGAAAGGAGATAAAATCCCTTCCCTTCCTATTCCAGAGAAGATAAAATACATTCCCTTCCTATTCCAGAGAATCCTGCTCTATTCTAAGCCCAGAATGAGTTCAGATCAGATGCATAAGAGAAATCTCTCTCCATGCCTCATTTCCCAAATTTTATAAGGGATGCTGGAAGCAGTTACTTAAGAAAGCATCTTCAGTAACTTCAGACAGACAGGATTGTATATACAAAATGTTTAGGAAAAGTTATTTTCCCTATGGAAGTCAGGATTTTAATGCATACAAGGGCATATCTGTGTAAATAAGAGTGTCTGCTACTCATTATCACCTCATCAACATTTGTTATTCATTACTCATCTGTTTACAAATGTAATGCAGTCAGAAAGCAGAAATAATACTATATGACTTTGGTGACCAAACATACACCAGAACCAACAAATAGTAAATAGATCCATGGAGCAGTTCATCTTATGGTATTAAATTTGCCCACAGAAGACATTCTGCGAAAATGTATGAAAATAACCCTGAGAGATCTGTAGAAGAACAATGCAGAACAAAAATAATATGTAAATGGAAAATAAAGGAGCTACATTTGTCAATTAATCTATTTGCAATGAGCATTTTATCTTAGACTAAAACCATGTGCACACAAGATGTATGTCCTCATATGAGACATGCTTTTATCCACCTGTGACTTATGTCATATCGAGAGATCTGTTCCTGGCAGCTAAATAACATTTTTAAACCTGGATCACTACATGGACGGTAAATCAGCTGAGAACTTAAAACTTAAATATATTGGACTAGTAGCTTCTAGTTGCATCATCTTCAGCTTCAGAAAATTTCCTCCTGTGAAGGCAGCAGAATAGTGTATCCTTGTGTCAGTGGGGTAGAGTATAGCAGGAACAGTGCTCTTGTGAAGGACATCTTTTGTTGGCTATCTGACCAAGTCTGAATTTGAATTTTTATTTTTTTAAGTCTTCAAACAGTAGAAAAATTGATATAATGTTCTACCAAGAATGAATATTTTCCTAGTTTGCTTGCTTAGACTCAGCATCCTTTTC
>NW_008659835.1:91703-104541 GCF_000695815.1 Acanthisitta chloris | reverse complement strand
GGGAAAGAGAAAAGCAAACTTCAACACTTTTGGTAAAGCATATGTGAAAGACTGTGAAGGGTGGTTGCCCCCCTTCTGGAAATTTTTCTCTTATTTTTCAGTAGTCCTAATGAGTATACTGACTACTCCAGCATGGATATTAATTATTAGCCAACAGATTAACTGCAGAAGCATCTGTAAACTCTCACACTGCAGCCCCAGTGCTCCAGCTGCTGTAGAGACAGGTAGAAAAGGGCTGCCCATAGAGCAAAGAGTTAACGACCTATGTCAAGATCAGAGCAAGAACTGTATTAGCATATATATGTGGCTATTTTCTTTAACTGTCCCTAAATTATCTTATCTGATTTTCCAAATTATCACCAGCAATCAGACATTTTCTTGTAGTCATCACTGTAGAAGTAGGCCATGGAGGAAGAACTGAAGGAGAAAGTGTCACAGTCATCTCCCTGGCAGAGTAGAGAGTAGTGGAAGGGCCTGACACATTTGTGTATGCATTTGAAATTCCATGGCATGAAAGCAAATGCTGGTTTCATTATAGAAGAGAAGGGAAGAAAGAAAATGAAGATGGCAAAGGTTCAGGTCTTCCTTTGTGACAGAGATTGGCATTCTCCATTCTCATCTCATCCTCTCTGTCATCTTCACTCCAAGCATGCTTTTCCTGCCTTCATAGGGTCAGCATCTCAATCACAAAGTCATCATGACCTAATCCAAAAGTGCCTCAATTGCTAAGACAATGTTGTCAGTTTACTCTTTATTTTTCCTGTACCAGGGTTTTACTTTTGGCTCTTGCAAAGGTTTTAACCATGCCTGGCACTGAGACTTCTCTACAAATGGAAATCCACTGCAGCAAGTAGACAAAGGGTCAAAGGTTCAGGGCAGTTTGCATAAACCTTCAACAGGGTATGCAAACCAGTTCGGTCTGAAAAACTTGTTAAAAGAACTTGCAAGCTCAGGCTGCCTCCAGGGGCTCTCTGAGTGTACCAAGAGCCTCTCAGCAATGCCTTCTTCCCAGCTTCAGTTAAGAAACCAGACAGCAAGAATTCTTCTGACAATAATATTTTCCACTTGTAGGACACTATTGCAAAAACAGTCCCCTTTGTGGTATTACAGCAGTACTGTCTTCAGTTCAAGCAGGAACCATTAAATGCACAGAAGAAAAAAAATAATTAACCAAGTAAAAATTACTGCTAGGAACCCTGACAAACCGTTTATGGTACAGTTTCAAGTTTTGGGCAAAGGTGTGGTGTGATTTTATGCATGGAAGATTCTGTTTGCATTTGACTGCACCTTAACTAGTTTGCTTTTCCTGAATTAAAAGTTACTGTCTAAGATATCCAGAAACAATTGCATTGTATTAGTGAATTTGATGTGCTTGGTTTGTAGAAAAATGGTTTAGTGTACTGTGACCAATTTTCTATTATAATAAAGATTATTATTAATGGAGTATATTTTTAAATCCTTATATTTTCCTTCTCAGAAGATAGCAGAGCTCAGCATCCGATAAACTTGTAAATTGCATTTTTCTTTTCACACAGGACAGATTTCAACTTCTGAACCAGCAGTCAACAAAGATTCCCCCAGCTGCTGGGAAAAAAAAAAAAAGTAAGTATTTGTGAAGAAAGGCATAATAAGATCAGAGGGAAGCCTGTCATAAAAATGCACATTGCATAATACATGATGGATCAGTTCTATTATTTAACTTTTGCATAGATATAACAATACAGAGATATGCTAACCATCATAGTCAGCATTAATTTACAGTGGGAAAAATAATTAGAATCTCACTTTTTCTGAAGAATGGAGTGAAAATGTAAACAATGCTTCCCTCCAGGCAAGTGCTTTATCAAGTTGACAGGTGCATTTGAATTTCCATGGGTGGGGGACATAATAGGTTATTTATGTGTCATTTTAATAGAAAGGCCCAACCATCAAGATGGACAGGAGACTTTATCAGTACTGCTGTTTGCAACTAATCCACCAATTTAATACCCCATGAAAATACCTGCAACAAAACCGGGACATTTTTCTTTTCCACTCCATTATGGGCAAATCAATATGGGTGCTATTCATCTCAAATTTTTGGCTCAGCAGGTGCCCACTACACAGAGCTACTCATGACACTGCACATTGGCACTGCCACATAAACATGGAGACTTTGACTTGTGGTGTAATCAGTTACTCCACAACAGGATCACAAAAGTATGCTTGGATCACTAGTTCACCCCCAAATAGAAGTAAGCGAGAAAAAAAATCTTTTTGCTTTTTTTTTTTTTTGGTTGGTTGGTTTTGGTTTTGAGAATAAGAAAGTGACAACCCACAAAGTTGTGGCATGGGCCCTTGCTGGAGGGTGTCTCTACCAGACTTCTGTGATGTCTGCTTTACTCTCAGAGAATGAAGCCCCCTACTATAATGGTACCTGTTGCATGGGCCAAAGAAATGAGCCTTCTACACTACATACTGCAGTAGGGTTTTCATGTTGTGGCTGTGGGCTGAGACCTGCATTGTATGAAGTGCTGTGAGAACTCATGTACAGCACAAAAAGACAGCCCTGCCTCACAATTTAGGTACAAGCAAGACCTGATGTTACCAGACACTTCAATATCCCACAAATTTAGTGACGTATTTGTCTAGGAAACCTTGACTTTTGACCAAGGTTACCAATTTCACTGGTCTTTTGAGGACCAATTATTTTATGTGTGGGTGTAGTATTCACATCTATGTGAGCATGCATATACTTTATTGTTAATATAAAAAAACCTGTTGCTTAATTATTACACTAATAATTCTGTATCCTAGTACAGACAGCAGCAGGTTTTATTTTTAACACTGAAAAAATCCAGCACAAATGTTAGGAGTTTTTGATGCCTAAAATTGCATTTAAATTAGCCGCTCCCTAATTTTCACAAAAGAGTAGTGTATCCCTGCTTGGAGAATAGCCACAAGTCAGAAAAGCATGATATATCCCTTAGATGTAACTGCTTTCTTTACACAGATTTGTCATGAAAAAGAAAGGTGCTAAAATGTATATTCCAGTCACACCTTCTTGTGCGTTAGCTCTGCTAAATGCTGCCCTTTTTTTCTGCTGTGTAGGACTGTGACGTTCATTGACACATAGCCTTGATCTGACCCAGCGTAAATTTGGTAGCCATTCTCCAATTTCTTCTTCTTCCCTCCTTGTTACTGTCGTCTCTACCAGCACACAGCTATTGCTGCCACATTTGTAACACAGCATATGCTCACAGCCCCCCAGTCCTTCACTGGTGGGTGTGTGTGCATGTGTGTGTGTGTGTGTGTGTGTGTGCGTGTGTGCATGTGTCTGCACAGTCAAAGTCTGGCCTGATCCGCAACAGAAAAAAATAAGCATTTTCCATTGGTGAATATTTTTTTTAAAACCCGCTTTTTTAAGAGCTGAAGGTTTCCATTATTGCAAATCCATCCTCATCTGTGTGCAAAAGTTCAGTTTCCAGATTCATGACCCACAAGAGTCTACATGGACTGGAAAGACAGTCCCAGACAAGCTTGGAAAGCCTTGGAATTTATCTAAGGAGGACAGAGGTAATGAAATCATCCAACATTCCCATGTCCACTCAGAAGCATGCTCCAGTTCTGTAGAAATATTTCTTTCCTGACTAATACAGGTACAGCTCCAGAGATGTTACAAGTATGTAACTGGAAGTATCTTCGCACCCCCTGGGTAATTCTTAAGACTAGCTACCCCTACAACATTTTGCAAAAGCAAGCAATTCATAATGACATAAATTTGATTAAAAACAGACTTGGGACATTTCCTATGCTCAGTCTTTCAGTCTGCAAAGCTCATGAAATCCCTGTGGTTAATTAGGAAATATTACTCCTAGTAAGATCCAGTTATAATAAAATGTATGTTGCCTGAACATAGCATCTTAATAAGCTTCAGAAATAGTTACTGTCCTGTTTTCCTTCCGTTATTTCTAACTTGGTGACTGTGTTTTCTGGTAGAAGGACAATGCCACTTCTCCTACTTGCAGAGAAGGACTGCATACTGTCTTTCCTCAAAGGGTGTATGGTTGGATTTCTGACCCAAAATAAAACAGAAGGTCCATCTCCAGGCAGCAGCTGCCCACATCTGCTCTGTCAACTTGCGAACAAGCAACACAAGATCTGCAATGCAGTGTATGGCACACACACTCCCTGCAGCACTGGCTTGCAGGAATAACTTTGAGCAGCTCAGAACTGCCTTTGAAAGAGTGGAAAGAGAGAAGATTCTTGCTGCCTGGACAATTTATTAATCACTGTCCCCTCTCCTTGGAATCATTCAGGAGCTTGCAGGAGTGAAGTTGTAGGCCAGATGAAATACGCTGAGACAAGGGAAGAGAGTGTCCAGTAAGGCACAGACTGGAAGTGCAAAACCTGAACCCTCATTCCACAACAGGGGGAGGTACTGCCTCTTCCTTGTGTCAAAGCACCTTATATTTCACTCGTATATTGCCATAAGAAGTATATCACAAGCTAAGAATGGTAAAGTGTGAGAAAGAAATCCAAATAAATTAACTTTACTTCGTCTCCATTAATATATGAAAAGGCAGCTCAGTCTGGGTAGAGGATTACAATAGCAAGGAGACAAAAACTGCAGGATGTTGGGATGGGAAAGCAAACAAACCTGGAAGTCTAAATTTTAACAAAGTTTTATACCAGTATCTAATTTTTGGTCTGCTTGGATAGTGACTCCTTCCACAAGTCGTGTAAGGAATGTAAGCAGCAAGTCAGCCCACCATGCTCGTTACATCAGACAGCTGATACTGGAAAGGAAGATGACTGTTTACTCCCTAATGATTTTGCCTCAAATTTGATAGCTTAATATATGACAGGTTTCTTATCCACTCACAGAGCTAGTAAGAGATTTTAAGCTAGATTTTTATTATAAAAAAGGTGAACATTGAAAATTACTTTGGCCTGAGTAAACACAAGTTGATTCAGCTTATGCTACATAGGAGAATACAAAAAAATACTAACTGTAACTGACACATTTTGTTTCAAAAGGGCAAATTTTGAGAAAATTATTAGTCAAATCAACAACAGACCTTTAAAAATACAGATCTAATGCCTTTTCACCATTTGTTCTAAGAAAATTTTATGCCTCTTAGTATTTGAATTTGTATAACATATAAATCTTTAATTTCAGTGGAAAACATACACTGTACCATCGTTTAGATAATACACCAAAGTAATTTCATATCATTAAAGACTATTATGTTTTCTGCTTTGCATGTGTGCTTGATTCACTGCATCTATGCTGCTTTTATGCTGGTGTTCCTTCTTTGATCTAGTAGAATTAGAGTAACTGACAGCAGCACAGGAATGCATCATGTCCATACATTTTATGTTATTTAACTGTAACCAGAACATTTCCCAATTGTCATAGAAAAACATATCAATCAACAGAATGCTAAGCATAGAAAAACATCAATCAAATTAGTGTATTATTCAAGAAGAAAAAGAGGTGTGTACACAAGTGTAGAGTAATGTATTCAGAAGTCAGCAGAGTTAACAAATACTTAGCTGATACTTTACAAGGATTGAAAGGACCAAGAAGAAAAGCTGGTTCCTGTATACTGGATTGCCTAAGATTGATATAACTGACCACCCCAGTTTTTTGGTACCTGTAGAAGTGTGAGTTTCCAGTCAGAACACTGTGCCATTTCTCCGCTTTTGCTGGTCCTATTCTCATTATGTGTCTTAAGAGATGAGTGAAGCCCATACAAGGAAGATCAGAAAATACTCAGCACATCTCCTAGTTCAAGCACATTTTGATGTCTTGGTTTTATGTAAATACTACAAGAAGACTGTTGACTTCAAAGGTCTTAGCACACAGCAAATGGAGATGCTCCTTTTTTTTTTCTCAAGTTAAAATATGTTTTGAGAAAAAATACTGAGAAAAAGAATTTTCGGATCTTTTTCTGGGTGTTAATCTGAGGAAAGGTGCTTATGAATTATTTTTCTTTCATATTAAGGACTCATTCCCATCAGTGCAAGAGGATCAACTATCTTACTTGGCTCTCCTAGTACTTAATCAATTTCCAGCTAACTGTACCTTGCATTTCTAGCTAACATTATGAATTAAAGATCAGCCTATGTTAGCATGCAATCATTCATCAAAAGCACCGTCTTATCTGCCCAGACTGTGTGCCTTCTTGAAGCAGGATCCAGGCATAACCAAAGCAGGCAGGTGCCTGTGATGCGAGTTTTGATTCTCCATCTACTTTGCCTGCAGCAGTGTCCCAGCAAGTCAGGCTGGTGGCTCCTACTGCAGCCAGGGAAGGTCCCTGCTCTGAGTGCTCCTCCAAGAGACAGCAAGGGCAGAGGTATCTTGGGAGCTCTGTAGTGCAGGAACAGAAACCACCTGTGACAGAAGTATCCCATTTCACCTGTGCTGCAAAGAAATCTTGAATTTGACATGCTGTGGACATGGACACATGACAACAAGGTTCGTTCTTCTGGATGTATTTTAAAACAGCCAAGTGCTATAGTGTCCTACTTGGCAACAGCCATTTCAACAGAATTAGAGCACGTTTGGTCCCTTGGAACTTTAGCTATCTTAAACCCTGAAGTGAGAAGTTTAATAATCTGCTTTGCAATCCCATTTTTATTTCCTGAGATAACACTAATATTTGTGAAACAAATGGTCTCTCAAACTTCCAGCGCAAATGAATATATATATATAATAATTCATTAAAATAGAATGGCTGTAAGAGCTACTTTAATCTTCTGTGCCTTGAGATGTTGCAGTTCTATTTTCTAGACTTGTGTTTTCCTCACAGCTTGTTCATACCTCACAAATATATTCTGCATGTAATATATGACTCTTTACTGATCCATTTATATACCCATAACATTCAGAGAAAATTCTATTCACATTCAAAGCTTTCATCTGCACATCAGTATCTTCTGCTTCTACTACTCTGGTGACAAAAAAAAAAAAATCATAGAGTCACAGAATTGTTTAGATTGGAAGGGACCTTAAAAATCATCCAGTTCCAATTCTCCTACCATGGGCAGGGACACCTTTCACTAGACCAGGTTGCTCAGAGCTCCATCCAACCTGGCCTTTAACATTTTCAGGGATGGGGCATCTGCAACCTCCCTGAGCAACCTGTTTCAGTGCCTCACCACCTTCACAGTAAAGAATTTCTTCCTAAAATGTTCTCAAGAATTCCTGAACATCTGAACATTTGCTCCCAGAGAGAAGCAACACCATTAGGTTCTGGTGCACCATGGGACCTCATGTCCTCACATTCTTGGTGGCCATTTGGGAATTTCAAGAGTGGCTTCTTATAAAGCCAATCACTATGTGTGAACTAAAAAGAAGCTGAAATAGGCACTGGGCATTGTTACAGTGCAGCACAGTCAGTCGGACTCAGGCAACAGAGGATACTTGCAATCTCAAAGGTGTTGTAGAAGGGACAACATCCAAACTAAGAGCTGTGTTATACAGCAAGAGGGTATGAGCTGAATACAAGACTACAACTGGACAGCAGTAGAAAGATGCTTAACCTCAAATGTTTTGAGATCATTATTATCTTAAATTCTTCAAGTTTATTATTGCCAATGCCTGATGGAAAAAAAGACCATGCTTCTTTCATGGCTAAAGTCTAAGCTGTATTAAGTTCCACTTCTATCCTGGTTACACAGGGGAAAAAAAAAAGAAAAGATAATACCATAAATGTACTACAGATTTTATAGAGAGTTTAGACAGCATTAGATGCTCAGCTACCTAACAAATTACTTGATCTTTGTATCTTGTTCAGATAAAGGATTTAGAAGTGGCAAAGAATAAGGAAAAAGCAATTGAAGTGGTATGAACAAACTATGTTGATTTAGAAACCAAGCCAAATAAAAAAACATTACAATAGAGTTTCAAAAAGTTATGTTTGCAATTTAAAATACCCATAGGGCAGATCTGACTTACATGACCAACACTTAATGTATAGTACGTGATAAGATGACACATGCAGTTTTAAAACTTGGCAGTAATTCAGAAATAGAATACTTTGCTGGCCATTAACAATTTCTGAGCAATGTATTCATTTATTATATATGTCTGTAGTTGAGTTCTTGAGTGATTATAGTTATAACAGTGTCTTCTCATGTAATCTTAGGACACCAAAAGCTACACTGCAAAATGAAACTAAGGATTAATAAATGAGCTCTCTCTTGCTTGTGCTAACAGTCCACCAAATTCGCATCTTGAGCTTGCTTTCTGCTAGCAAATGTAAACAAAAAGAAGCTGCCACAGATCTACAGGGGTGCAAATGCTACAAGAACTGAGCTTGCACTTTTGTAAAGGCCTTCGGACGGTCTGTGTGTGTGTGAGCCAGGGGAGAAGCAGCATGAGCATAATACTGAAATATTTTAGCATGCTTTTATGCACCTAAATAGTCTCATATTGGGAACTCAAACTAAAATAGTAGACAACCATGAGCAATTACAGTTTCAGTTTTATGCTGGCAATGTTTAAATAATACATTAAGATTTTGGGCTGTTGGGTTTTATGTTTTTGTTTGGGGAGGGGTTTTTTAGAAATGTGTGTGTATTTTTCAATGGAGTTGGTACTGACAGCTGTTTGATATTAGATGCAGGACCTACCAGCCTTCAAACCTCACATTAGAAACAGACCTTTGGCCAAGTTGTGTCTTCATTTAGACCTTGGCAACCCTACTTACATCAGTGGGGGTAATTTGACCTCTCATTTGAATAATGCAGTGCTGTGATATGGTTCTGGTTTGTATTTTGTATGATTGTTTCAGCCTAAATGCAACAACTCCCTGGACTGTGTGCAAGACGAAAATGCCTTCCAGAGGTAACAGCGGCACAGCTACAGGAATTGTGTCTGATCTGACAAACCATGCATCAGGGACAGGCTACAGCACTCTGCCAGTCTGGCTGGAAACATATCTGCTAGGCCCTCTCCTGATAACCTTCCACTGAAAGGATCAGAAAAGATACTGCAGGTGATGCAAGGCAGCAGGAGCAGAGGGATTGGCTTCTTGGAACAAGCAAATTATGTGCATGAACATGATCTGTAGAAGGAAGAAGTGTCCTTTCTCTCTCTCCCCCAACCATAGCGAAGATTTAAAGTAATGAAAATTCAGCCCAGACTAGGGAAGAAAACCTTCAGCTGAACTTCATTAGAACAGGATTAATGTGATGGTACACATATTTTAGTAATCCATTGAATCCTAGAATCATAGAATGTTAAAGGATTGGAAGGGACCTTAAATATCATCTAGTCCCAACCCCCACTGCTATGGTCAGGGACCCACCTCCCACTAGACTAGGTTGCTCAAGGCTTTATCTGGCTTTGAACACTGAACCAGAGTTGGGGCACCTGGAACCTCCGTGGGCAACTTGTTTCAGTGTCTCGCCACCCTCGCAGTAAAAAATGTCTTCCTAATATCTAATCTAAATTCACCCTCCTTCAATTTATACCCATTATTACTTGTCCTATCACTAAAGTTCCTAACAAAGAATCCCTGTATGCATTCTTTAACTAGGATATGAAGACATATTCTAGTTGACTGTATCACTATTTCTCCAAATTTAGGGGAGTTATGAAAACGACTGTTTGTGCTCTGTCTGAAACAGTTTTTACTCCCTTATGGAAAAAAAAAGAAAGGAAATGCAACATTAGAGTCCTTCAGGAAATAAGCAAAAGTCTATGACCTATGGTAACTTTCAACCTCACATGGTTAATATAGATATGAAAAACAAAATGTCATGGGGTTGAAAACATGAAAAAATACCATGAGCTCTCTATTTATTTTTGTTGGTTTATTAGTTTGATAAAGTGTCTCCTTGCTCAATTGCAGTGATAATGATTCTCAAAAAAGCCTGGGCTGAGAGTCTGAATCCTAAGCTTTTAAGTCAAAATCTTTGCCTGGCTACACATCAACCAGAAAGAGAAACAACAAACTCTAGTCATGATGATGCCACATCACCACAAAACCAGAATGAATGTATTTGAACTGCAACATCTTTGCCTTATTCAAGAATTTCCATTAAGTTTTGTTTAAACTGTACAACCCTTTCTTGTGCAGGCAGAAAAGAGGCTTGTTCCATGAAACTAAAGAAAAACAAAACAAAACAAACTTTTAAAGCCAAAACATTTAGCTTAATCCATCTCTAAATCCTATTACACATTCAACAGATGACAATAGTAACTCTTACAGGCCAGACATGAAGCAACATATGGCAGAACAAGCAGAGTTCCTCCATGGTTAGCTTAAAGGGCACCGTCAGGTTCAAAAATCATAAATCCCTTTCTCTTTGTACACTACTCAGGCCTTTTAACCCAGCTCTGGCACATCATTATACCCATGCTACAGCTTTGTCAAGGTGCCAGAACAGCATAAATGAGAGTCAGACCCCAGACATTTAAAATGGCCACAATTACTTGCACCATCACCAGTGCAAAAGCAAAGGGATTTTTTTTCTAGTAAATTTGACTTACTTCTTTTCATGGTATTTTGCAGTCATCTTGGACAATAAGTAAAAATTTAACAGGCATTTATAGTAAATAATGACAGAAGTTTTGCCTCACTCCTGATTGCTTACCCTCTCCAGTACCCCAGCATTTGGATTGTAAACACTGCGGCAGAATGTTAGATTTACATAAGGATGCCAGTATTGTGATTTGGTTTTGAGGCTTTTTGTTTGTTGTTTGCCATTGTTGGTTTTTTTTGCCTCCCTCTCTATCCCCTCAGAAGCCTATTCTATTTGCCTTTAGTTTTCATCACAAAATACTCATTTGGGAGCTACACTTGATTTCAAGTATTTAACATCACATGAAAATAAATTAACACCAATGAGATATTGCAATCAATGTCAAAACTGCTCCTGTGATGTCTGAAGGTTGAGTTTGAGGAGTTGGGACTGTTCAGTCTCAAGAAGAGATGACTGAGAGGGGACCTTAACAATGTATTCAAGTACATGAATGGGAAATGCCAAGATGATGGAGGAAGACTCTTCTCACTAGTGGTAACCAATAAAACAGAAGGCAGTGGACAAAAACTGATGCACAGGAAGTTCCATCTGAACACGAGGAAGAACTTCTTTACTGTGCAAATCACTGAGCACTGGAACAGGTTGCCCAGAGAGGTCGTGGATTCTCCCTCACTGGAGATATTCAAGAACCATCTGGATGCAATCCTGAGCCATATGCTCTAGGATGGCCCTGCTTGAGTAAGGACCTTAGACCAGATGACCCATTGTGGTCCCTTCCAACCTAACTGATTCTGTGATTCTGGTTATAGCTCCTCAAGTTCAATGTATACAAGTCCCAGGAATCCTGGTCCACATGCATGCTTTCCAGAGTGTAAATGCGGCAAGAGGAAATTGAGGGTAAAGACTCCAAAACAGTCATAATCTGTTGTCATATTGTTCTCACTCACACACATGTGTTTATACTTGTGAAAACTGAACAAGAAAGTATTTTGGATACTTTGCTATTGCTGGGCCTCCTTTTATTTTAGTCATTCTGTAAAAAATCTAACTGTGTGCCTTGAGCTTCTTTGTAAAATTTCCATGGTCCAGAGCTCCCCAGCCAGGAAGCATGCCAGGGAGCCATGGCACCTTGGTCCCTGACTCAGCATAGCTAAGGACCACTGTGACAAAAAGTGGCCATTTCAACCTGCTAGGAAGCTTTGCAATGGGTTTCTGCTCTCCCCACCATGCAGGCTAAAGCACCCTCTTAGTTACTGGCAGAATGTCTGGTCAGTTTAAAGACATCATGAAAACCTGCAAGTGGTTTTCTGAGGAGTAGTATGCCTGTGCCACAGAGGGTGTTCGTCATCCTTCAGCTGTTTGCTCGCACATCTATTTTCTCTGAAGAACCCTTCTCAAATCCTAGAGTCATCCTCTTCTGCACACCCATACTGATTGCCACCACCACAGGGATCAGGTACAGAACAATAAGGCTACCCTGGTCACTAGCTACTTGTCACACATCTGAGGATGGAAGAGATGGCAGGAATGGCCAGGCAAGCACAAAGAAACCATGGTACCAAGAAAGGAGGCATAAATCCAGAGACTACACAGATTCAGGAGGAACCTGCATCAAGTTTGGAGTGGAAGGAAACAAGAATGGAAGGGGCTATGGCAGAAAGAGAAGAGTTTTTGAGAAGACACTTTTAAAATCAGGCACTCTGGATCTTTTCCCATTCCAAAGATCTTTTTCTCTGTCACTGAAATAAGTGATTGGGTGTTGTGGACACCACAGATTCAGATGTACCAAAATGGGTATGATGATGATACCAGATCATCCCATAGAGGTGATCTGAGACAGAATCAGGCTGGATGTGAATACATAGCTCCAATCTTGGCACTGTGGTTTGAAGGGAAGAGTGATTCACAGAGGTCTGTTGCATGCTCTGGGCTGCAGCTGAGGAAGGTTCGGGCTCCCTCATCCTGTGGAAGGACTTTGTGCAGGGTTTGTATCAGCACCACACATACCTACAGAGTCAAAGACACACACTGCAGTCCTGAAGGTCAGCATACATGCAGTGGATGCTGCGCAGACTTAAGCATAAGGTGGGATAACTTTTGTCAATAAAAGATTTCCCATCTGTCTCAAATACTAACAATTACCTGAGCCTCACAAAAAAACACTTGAAAAGACACTATTTTTCAAACAGCAAATTAACTAACATTCTCCAACTTGCTATTCAAGCTGCAGTACATACTGCTTCAAAGAATGCCATTTATAAAGCGATAATGAAAGGAACTAGTCTATAAACCTTTCTCTAGCAGCAGGAGGGCTTAGGCTCCCAGGTTCACAAGCCTTCAGTTTATTTGAAGCCCATCA
>NW_008659835.1:86569-91674 GCF_000695815.1 Acanthisitta chloris | reverse complement strand
CAAAAAAATCTAAAAAAGACACTATCGAGTATGTTTTTTTCTCCACCTGTATTGACTTTGAAAGAGACAGAAACCAGCTTTCCACATTTACTACATTATTTCCCACTTGTTAAATGGCAATGTAAAACCCAAGTGTGTTCAATAAGGCTAAAATAAGCATCCTTCTTTGTGAACTAGTGAAGTAAGGATCCAGTTGGCAGGCTTGCTCTCTCAGGCAAGACCTATTAATACAAAAGGGGGTTTATCTGAGAGAAGTCTGAATTATGAGTTCTAAATGGGTAATCTCAGCTGCAAAAGAAAACATGACTGGGGAGGTTTTCATGCCGTGACTGAGCTTAAGCTTCAAGCCTGCAGGCTAGCGCTACTCAGTGTTTCTGATGGGATAATTTTCTATGCAAGAAGACTGATTCATTGAAGAATTACTCATGTCATGGCCAACGTGCCAATTTCAATGGCCGTTCACCTGACAGGCGCAACAACCCCTTCTGAAATGTTTTAAATGATCAGGTGTAATTTTCCTATTTTTAAATAACCCTGTATGGTTACTCTAGCCAGAAAATTGCCCTGCAAAACCAGATGGGCTGTTCCCAGTTCTGCAGCCTAGGGAGGGCTTGGGAGGAGCTCAGATCCCTAGGGTGCTGCCTAGCTTTGCCCTTTTCCTCTCTCATTTTGAACACATGGGAATTCAGACCTAAACACTACAAGTTTTATAGCAACATGCTGATGCTAGTGTCACTAGTTATGTGATGCACTTCAGGGCCATAATCAGGGATCCTGATTTGTAAGTCCCTGTACCCAGTCACTGGAGGAGATAATCACCTCAGAAGAACTGTTGAGGTGATCCAAAAGCCTTAGGTTAGGTACAGTGAGACATGCTCAAAGCCAACAGGAGAGGAGGCCCTGGGATTTATGTGGAAAGTAAATCATATGAACAGTGCCTGCTAGGATCAAGATGTTGCAAGGCTCAAAGTTTGGCTCCATCTTCATCAGAGCATGCTAAATTTAGAAGTTGCCAATTTTTTTCTTGATCGTTTTTCAACATCATCTCCAAATTTCTAGGATTTTATTTCAAAAATGTTGATTTTTTATAAGTCCATTCTGTTTTGGACAAAATGGGGTAAGTTTTGAAACAATAAATCCATAAAACCTGCTGTACTTACATGTCACCTGAATGGCATAATTATTCCTCCCTGACCAACCAACCTGTCTGATTTTCCATTAATATTAATACACAAATCCTTGCAAATGCAACTCCCATTTAACTGTTTAGGCTAATATTTCACATGATGAAAAGAACAGCTTTCAAAATAGAGAAAAAATCCAGAGCATGCAACCACATTTCACAGGTCAGCGGCTGGGATAGCAGGAGCTGCTGAAGGAGAGCTGAAGGAACATACTCGCTCAGGGGCATTTTAGCACTCTTGTGATACGATACCCATATTCATCAGCATGCAACAATCCCCTCTCCAGATGAAAAACACTACAGATCATGTTCCTAATAAAACAGTCAATTTGCCTCCTTCTCTTTTTTGTTGTTGGCAGGAATTCCTTACAACCTCACCTCCCTGGGGCATGGCTTCCTCTCCCCCTTTGTCGATCAGGAGAAAACAAGGCTCTGTGCAACAACAAAGTCTCACTGGCTGGCCTCAGAGACACTCGCACCAGGTTTCAGACAGACCCAGGAAATTACTGTTGGTTTAGATGCCCTGATTATCATTAAGATAGGAAAAATTATGTAGATGGGAAGCATGGTGAGAGCACATTTCTGCCCTGACAAACACATCAGGGTGAAAATTGTGACCACTTCAGAAAATTCCAGCATATAAACTCTGGACAGTGATGTCAGGCTTCAACAAATGAAGTCTAATTCAGCCCTTACTTCTATACAGCTTCAAAAGGTAACTATTTCAAATCCTGTGCCAGAGATGGGATTTGTAGCCCACTGAGACCACAGGTTTTAGCCTATCTACACCAGCAAGGACAAATATCCTCACTTTCATTCTGCTTGCACTTTGCTTTAACTTAACCAAAGCTCAGCTGCAGCCTCAGGCACAGTTTACTTTGCCTTCTGAGCTCAGCTTAAGACAGGGAGGATGGACCTGTTTGGGCTTGAAACCAAGTGGATATCTTTGCTAAACTCACTGCAGAGGCAGATACAGTGTGGCAAAACCTAAGTCTTTCCATTGAGTCTCCTAGAACTGTTCTGAAACACAGCAAGATCTTGTTCAATGCTTTCTATACCACTCCAGTCCCATTCAGTGTTCAAAGACATTTTGCTCTGGTCTGTGTAGGTGTCTTCAGTATTCTCTGCTGTCAGTGTGTGGAATTTTACATTTAAAGGAACATCATTAGTTCCCAGAATATTTATAGGTCATTACTAGAAAGCAAACTACTCGAGGCTTCAATTTTGTAACATTGCTTAAGTATTCTCTAATGCATCTAAAGTAATTCACTCTTTGTCAGCAGGCTTATGTGTGACAATCACGAGGGTAGTAAAGCCATTTCCGTTAAAGGAAGGAATAAAGAGCCTGATCTGCAAAACCATGTTTGCAATTACTTATATAATTGGCACATGAACTTCATGCAATTGCATATGCAAGCTCACAACCACGTGGTAATTTAGATGTTACATTGGTTAAGTATTTCAATTACACTTTACCTGTCTAGATCAATGGGCATCACCAGTACCCTACCCAAACTCAGAGGGTGTCTGATGCTAGAGTTGTAAGAAGATGAGACAAGCCCAGTAATTAGATGACTTTGAATTTTAAAAATTACACCCTTGGAAAAAAAGAAATTTGTTTAACACTGAGGACGATAAATCACAAATAATTAAGCAAATATTAGCTTTCAAACAGCTACATCCACTCATAATGGACGACGCCACAATTTTTCCATAATGTGAGTTTCTTCTCAAGACCCATCTGTTAGCAATTACATTATGTCTTTAAATCATCAGGGATGATATTCCATATAACATTTTCACTCACAATCGTAACTTTGCATGTTCTTGTTATTCAGATATATTGCTAATTCTTTTCAGAATCCTGCTAAGTGACTGGTCTTAGAGATGCTGTATGTGCCAAATGAGTTACCCGTATTATACACTTCAGGAGAACAGATGAGTGCAGCAAGTCAAAGGTGTTAGTGTAACCTTGTTTACAGCACTATCCAACAACCATATGAAAGACCTATTGGCTAATTCTGTTTTGTGCAAAAAAAAAATGAAGAGTCAGCTGTTTTTTGTTACCAAGAGTAGGAATCACTGTTGTTAAATGAGTGACTGTCCTGGGGGTTTTCAGAACTGCTCACATCATACTTCAACCTACCAAGGGGAGGAGGGAGTCACTGTATGAATTACTCCTGCAATATTTCATGAGCTAGTAAATTTTCTATGGAAATTATCCAGCTTGATGAAAATGTCTGTATTTCAAACCTCACAAGAGTCTGATTTAGAAGAGAAATAGTGCTCATTTACTGCAGCTTCATTGAAGACAAAGATGGAGAGAACCTGAAGTGTTGAAATGTTAACGTTCCAAGAAAACTAATTATCATATTTTCACTTGCAAACTTCAAGCCTGCTGCTAATTAATCTCTGTGGAAAGGCTGTGTATGAATCAAATTATAATGTAAGTCAGATTATATGGGATGAGATGTATAACATGCCCTGCCACTGAGGAGAAACGAAACGGATTGCTTGCACAGAAATGACAAAAAACCCGAAGAGCTTGCTCTTCATTAGTGCACTGATCTGTACCAGCCAGCTGATGACAGATTCACCCCAACGGAGTGTTGCAAACCACCTTGGATTTTCAAAAGTTTGCCTGTGGTCACAAATTATCTAGATGCAAGGAGAAAAAACTATTTGACTGAGCAAACCTTGATGTGGCACTCGCAGAGTTCTGTTGTGAAAACATCTTGAGGGCAATCAAGTGCCATTAACACATGTCAATGAAGCCTCCCATGAATTACTACAAAAATTACAGTTAAGTGTAGTCCTCCTCCATCATTGTCCAACCTCTCAGACAAAACAGTTTGGATGTCTGTTGAAGTATTACAGAAATTAACACCTTTCTGCCAGTATAGTAATCAGAAGGATGTCAGCAGACTATTTATTTGGTTCATCTGCAGTAACGCCTTTATATAACTCATTTATTGATTACAAGATTAAAATGATTTGTTAGCAATCACTCTGGAAATACCATATTGTGTATACAAAGGAGACAGCATAAAAGACATTAATAAATCAGTTCTCATTGAAAAGGGAAACAAAATACATGTTTCCTAAAAACAAGATCATGTTTACAACCTCTCTAAATATATGTCATGGAGTTTCACTAAATCATTTTGTTTTCAATTCATAGTCTTATCATAAGTGGACCAAAACATGCCAACCAAAAAAAGTAGTTCATAAAAAGTAGCTTATAACACTTGAATCTGCATAATTTCCCTTTCTTTCGATCTTTTTTTATTATTAGTCTATTAATTTATTGTCATGCAACTTTCAGATTCAGAGAAGCTTTCATAACTGTTTGGTTTTTTAATCCATTTATCTTTTTTATTTTTCTCTTTCTTTTTTCCTCTCTCTCCATTTTTTTTCTCTTTAAGATGGAATGCAACATGGAATTAAGCAAGTCCTGTGCAGTATTACTCTACTGGCTCAATTTCTAATGCTGTTTTCATTAGTTTACTTGTTGATTATACCCATTCTACCATTGTTATAATTTATTACAAGGCTTTTTTTTTGTGTGCACATCTGTTTAAGCAGTTCCACTCATTAGACCTATCCACTCAGTCAAAAGAAGGTTTTCCCTTACCTAGACTTCATTACCTTGTTTTCCACAGCTTGCACATACACACTTTCTGAAGAATAACTAATCAACAGTTGTGAGGTTTAATGGGATGTCTGTGTATGGGCAGTGTAGCTGGCTATTCCAGATGCTTTTGACCATCCACATTTCCCCCCTTTCTTCTTTTCACCCTCCACTCCCTGTAGACTAAATACTCTAAAAGAACAGCAAGGAAAGTGTTTCAGGACCATCTGGCCAATTTGATCCTACACAGTTCAAGACCTTGTCATTTCATACAGAAATCATTTTATTTTA
>NW_008659835.1:45351-86548 GCF_000695815.1 Acanthisitta chloris | reverse complement strand
CTTACATTTTGGTCTGTTTTCTGTAACATCCCATTACTGGGCTGAGCCTTCCCTCTGCTCATCTCGTGATTTTCAATCCCTACTTAATCTTCAAAAAAATACGGACTCTGCCTTCAGTAATTTATCCCAGATGAGAATCTGACCTTATATACACAGATCACGTAGAAGTTCAGTGAGACACGGCCCTATTTCTTCTCTTTCCCGTTGCTTACACAGATAGATGGAAATTCTGGCCCTAATAAAGTCAGTGCAAGTTTTGTTGTTGACTGCAAAGAGATCAAGGTTTCCCTCCTAGAATTTCTGTAGCAGATAGATGATTACTTGTCACCTCAGCATGCTGAGGTGAATTGTCCTGGACTAGCAGGGTGGTTTATTTGTACTGGTTAAAATAACTGTGAATTACTCCACATCAACATAGTAATCTATTCATGCTGATGCTTAAGGAATCAAATTCTATATTACTGCAATTTTTCTAGATATGCTCACAGTCAGCTTTGCTACTGCTTCCAAGTTTCCTATGTTACTGTTACAGCAAACTTTTGATTCTTCATAGAATCTAAATTGCTGGAGACACTGTACTGAGAACTCCAGCGAGCGACTTCAAAAATTATTAAAATATGGGTTAAGGTTAGGAAAAAGAAACCTAATTGTGAACTCACAAAATGTTAGGCTTCTAAAAGATCACTGAAACTGGTTTAAGGAAAAAAGATCACAGATCAAAATTATAAGACCAGCAGCTTAAGTGATCTCAACCCTTTGTTATTTCTCAAAGACATAATACAGTGTACGTGAGGTAGAGTTTACATATATAAGGTCTAACTCAGTCAGAAAGAGTTTGCAAATCAAAGAGGGAATGAATAAAAAGGAAATTTATGCTTTCTATTCTTTTGCTTTCTCAACATGTTTTCATTTCTCCATTTGCAAATTAGTGATACATAAATCAGCACTTTGAGAAAAGGAGACTTGTATGGAATCATGATTGCATAGCTATCTTTTTCTATCTGCTTGTCTTACCTGGCATTTCTTTCAATTATTTCCCATTTTCCTTGGCATGGTTGTGTCTTCTGAACAAATTACTGAACCACTTTCCCTTCTTTTCTCCTATTACCACCTTGTTCTTTGCTGAATTTTCCTTCAGGACCCCACAATTTGTACCATGGTATTATCCCTTCCAGCTCATTTCCTCAGTCTTTTCTGGGTTTTTTTTCTTTTTAAGTCAAAATACTCCTGCAACTTTTCACCTATCTTTTGGAAATTAGCCTTCCTGAAAGACAATAGCAAAATCTCTGTGTTCATGGGGAAAAATTATCCTGCAACTTCAAAGAGACCAAATTTAATATGATCATATCTATTAGAACCACATAGACAGGCTGATGTCCTCCTTCAAAATTTGGCCTGGTCTCACCATCTCTTTCTTTCACCAAAAAGAGGCAAGAATTCACACTCAGAGTAGTGCTAAAGCTTCAAACAGAAAACACACCAATTATGCTGTTGCTATATTCTTTAGCCTTGTTTGTTCTATAGTACAGTCTACTTATACAAGGGGCTACCAAGAGCTTGAACCTGGGATCTTGAATCATGGCAGAGTAGGGGATCCCACTTTTTCTATTTCCAGTATCCAACTGCAAGAAAAAAATGCACCTATTTCCATTCCTCACTACATGCTATGTGCCACAATTTCTTCAGTCTAGAACTGGCTCTCAGATTACTTCAGGTTTTGTCCTTCATTTCTCTCTATCCATCATCCACCTCTCTTTATAAGCAGGCTCCAAACTCCAGCATGGGAGCAAGACCAGCACCATAAGAAGAGACAAATTACAGCAATCACAAGTGTGGTACCACCTGTCTTCATCAGCCTCCACCCACAGTCCAGCAGCTTGCTGCAGCACAGGCTTACTGGAGGCTCATGAATCTTTGTCTAAGACAAGATCATAAGTTAACCTCCTCGTGCTAAATGGGTTAAATGACTTTCTCTCTGATAGGTCTTGCAATGCTGACATATCCAACATTGGTTTCCTCTCTTGCCAGGGTTGATTCCACTAGCAAGGGCAGGATTTTGCCCTCAACTATTCACAAGTAATTAATGCATTATTGAACAGGAATAAATAGATAGCAATTAAATAACAAGTATTAATGACTTATTTATTAACATATTAATAGTTGGCCTGAGAGTAATAAATGCAAATTAGTGTAAAGTGGTACCAAAAATTGTGTCGATAATAGGCCCTGAAGTAATCTTGTGTGTTCAAGATAATTACAAATATATTTTCCTTTCAAAAATCTACTGCCGGGTAATTTTTTATGGTTTGCTATAATATCATTTTAAAATTAGAAAATTAGCACTAGTCTCATTAAAATAATTTTGCAGTGTATCAGACTTTATTTCAAGTGTAATTTTCACATTACCTTCTTGCCTATAGACCTTGCATTTTTTTTCAGAGACCGATCTTATGTGCCAGCATTTTGGGTCTATGCTTAGTATACTAACAGTATTGTTTTATCTTACTACTTGCACAAATTTTCTCATCATGAGTATTTTATTATTATGTTAAAAGTCTCACTGAAGGCAGGAGTGGTACCTTGAGGACTAAATCCAGTAAAGAACCTCTAAAGGCCAGATTCTGCTGATAGCAATTCACCTGATAAATAGTACAGAGTCTTTAAACATGAGCAAAGTGATGCACTGGGCCATGCACACTTAGCAACCAATCCAGCCACAACAGATCCTACTCAGAAGACCATCCGTGGTCAGCTGTTTTACTAGAAATACTTTTTTTTTTCCTAACTCTTATTTGTTTAGGCAAGAGAAAACCACACTCCGTACCTTGGCTCTGAAATGTTACTTAACTTTGGAAAAGTGCTTGGTGAGGACAGCAAGACATTGTCACTTTTATCATTTCTGCAAAAAAGAAAAAGGCTTGGCTAAAATCCAGAGTCCTGACCTTATCACTGATCTGTTGTTATCAATGGCAAGTTAATATATTCCTGTATGCCACTAGTCCTGATTTTTCCAATTCTAGAATTCGACACACATTTAACATGTAACTACCTCTAATATAAGATTAGTAAATATTCAGTTCTGTGTCCATATTTGTAACAGATCCAGGAACAGAGGTCCAGGCTTGCTCCTAGCAGAGGGTGCACAGAACAGTGCTTCTGTAAATGTTTGTTTCTGCAAATGTTTGTTCCTGCAAATGTTTCTGTCTGCCTCGGTAGGTGGCAATTTTACTTCTTTTCAGCTTTCCTAATTAAAGGTGTTATAAATTACTTCTTCCAAAATAATCAAGTGTGTTTCTGTATGGTACAGGGCTTTGGTGGCCCTCTCCCCACAGTGCCTTCCACACCACTACGTAAATGTGATTGTGGCCGTGTAATCTGTGTACCTGGAAATATAATTCGTTTTGTTGCTAATGAAGGTCCTACGGCACAAATTTATTAAAGGTATACTTTTCCATGGGATAATAATTGGGTCGATAATATTAAACTCATAGGCTCATTATTTAATTGCAAGGGCAGATTATGAATACAGCTTCTAAAATGTATTTTAATGAAAAACACTACATCCTGACCTAATCATATCAACCTTATGCTATCTAATTAAGGATGCAAAAAATCATTAGAGTTGCAAAATATTAGTTCCAGCTCCATCAGGCTGTTAGCTGCCCCTTCATGAATATATTTTTTTTTTTACTCTATGATAAATAGTTAATGAGGTAAAAATGACAAAATTTGCATGTAGGCAAATTAGTTTAATAGAGTGATGTCCTCCTGATCTACAGAAAGTGACCTTTTTCCTATCAAAAGAACAACTAAAAACACTTTGAAATGATGGCATGGATGTCATTCCACAAATGACAAATCATATCTCTGAACAATATAAAAATTATAAAATGCAATAACCTTAAATTCTCATCATACTGTAAATGTGTCCTCTGCTGCTGCATTTATCAATTTAATAAAAGGAAATTAAGCATATTATAAAATACCCATTTATGGGGCAATTTTTAATCCAGCGAATAAAAATGAGAAGCACACGGTTAATAGCAAGAAAATATTGCAAAAACGTAGACCTATTTTTTTCCAGAAGGTTTGACTGACTATTTACTTGAATGACCTCCATTTAAAATATATTTTTTATATGGAGTGATGTAAGATATGGCAGTCTCATGCTTCCCTTTATAAAAATTGTTCACAGTTAATTTGGTATCTTATTTAAAAATTAACACATTAATAATGCACGCAATAAGGCCTAGTGATGTGTCTTCCATACTGATTACTTTGTACAATTAGACATACAAAAAGAAAGGAACAAGATAAATACCTTATGCAAATCTACGGCAGAAAAAAAGGGTCTTGCTATCTGCAATGCCTAGGAGCATAAAAGACCTGCAAACCGAGTTTCCAGTCTTTCAAGGAGATGCTCCATGTAGAGAACATATTTCTGGAATGAAGCAAGGTTTTCTTACCAAACCAGATTTGCCAAAGAGCTAACAAAACTTATTTTGATGGTTCTCTTTTCCATGAAAATAATATCAACAACAACAACAAAAAGAAGCAGAAGAGGAAGATTTCAGGTGTCTGAAGAACCCTGGTTCTTTGTTCACAGTAATTATTTTTTGTACAGAGAACTCAGGAGTTTTGTACAGCAGTCTGCACTCACTAATTTCTCCCACTGTGAGGCAGATCCTGTGCCCACTGAAGTAGATGGTAGAGACCCTATTGATGCCAGTGATGCAAATTTTTGCTTTCTTTCCACATTGCTCATTTCTTTTTAGATAATATAGTCTGCACCACTATGTTCTGTAGAGAAAAGGAATGTTTTAATACTGTTACAGACATGCATTTTTTTAGGGCTGATGTAAAGGAAAAGTCATGAAATTCATGCAGAAAGAATAGGAATCAGAAACTCGGGGACTTAATAAAGACAAAATTGTGCATTGCTTCGCTCTGTTGAATGAAATGTGTGCTACTCCTTGCACAGCATTCTTCCCTCTACTCTGACTGCAGTCTCTGTGCTGTTGAATTCAGCTGAGATTGGGTCCATTTTAAAGGATCTTAGTCTAAGGTTAGGTAGGCACATTTCAATGCAGCATTTCGTGCAAGCAAATCTGCATATTGTGGGCAAAACTAGGCACTTACACATCTATAGCTATGGGTCATATTTTTCAGTGTTCTATCCCTTGAACTAGGTCTTATTGTAGCAGTGGGCAATCCATATGTCCTCCATTCAGGGACAGACTATCTGTTTACAGAAGAGGAATTTTTCTTTCCATTCTTCTCTATTTGTTTTTAGCCCCAACCACTCCTCCTTTCCTCCTTTTCTTCTTGTTTTCTTTTTCTTTTTTTTCCTTATCCAGCCCTTTCTGTACTTCTGCAAGAAATGATATGCTAGTAATACCATTAGAAATTTATTCAGCACTTGAAACAGAAAAGTAGTTGTTTGCAGTTGCTTTATCCACCTCTTTTTCCATATGGCATTGGTAGTCCTGGCACTATATATATTCGCTTTTTGACCTTACTTAACTTGTAACAAAGGTAATAGAAACCAGTCATCAGTGGTTGTGTTTTAACTAACTGTAGAAAGCTTTCAAGTACAAAAAAAGAGAGAGATTATTTTACTTACTGGGGTAAAGAAAATAAGTTCTGTCTTTATAAAAAGTGGGAATGTCTGAGGCAGGTGGCTGCGGTAGCACATTCGCTCCTTCAAACCTTTTCCCTCCCCTCTGTTGAAACACCATGTGGTGTTCTGCATTTTCCCACAAAAATTAAGCTTACTGAGTATCTGCTTTTTCATTCAGTTTTTCCTTTCAGGGTCCAAACTGTCATCACGGAAAAAAAGGGGAAAATAATTATAGCTGTGGCACATGTTTACAACAGTGACAACTATGGTTATATATTTATATAAACTGCTGATCTTTTAGAGGTAGCTATAGAGACTTGAAAAACCTGCAGACCCTATTCTGAAGTCCCTTGTTCCAGTGGGTTAGAAAAGAAAACCAAAACAACTCAGACATGCTTAAGAGGACTAATTTCCTTCCTATCTGGAATTTGATCATTTTCACATTTAAGCAGGAGAGTTACTGAACCAAGCATTGTACACAGAGGCACTCACAGATGTATAAGTCAAATTGATGAGCACTATAACAATTGTGCAAGAGCTGTTTTGTAAAATAGTCCTATGGGAATTAATAAAGTGGATGCAAAGCTAGAAAGCAAGAAAGAAAAAGTCCCTTACAGAAGGAAAACAATGTCCCTCACAGACTACTGACTAAGTTACTACTTCTATTTTCAATTTTCTGAAAACAATTATGACCAGAAGTGTCACTTGTGGATGGCATTGCCAACACTAGACACTTTGCAAACACAGATGTATGTGCTATACATGCAGCTTAAGGTCTGCATATTAGCCTAGAGGCTAGTGGCTTAATGGAAAAGAAAGACAAATTATTTTGTTAACCAAAGTAGAGTACCTTCCCCTGCCTGTTTCCAACTCAGCCTACTTCTTTGGACAATCCAGTAAGGAAAGAGCCAGGAAGTAGAGCATGGTTATCACATGTGACTGACCAAACTCTCACTGTCATCCCCAGGGCAGCCCTACCTATGCCCTTGCAAGGGCATAATTCTATTTGTTAATGAAATTCCGCAGTTTGCTGAACTGGCTGAGAAATTACCTGGGATGATGTTGACATTTAAACTACTAAGACCCTAAACCAAGTCAAGAACCACCAGATGGCACAGATAATTTCTGACATCAGTGATGCCTCTAAGCCTTTGGTTACTAAGCAGATTGTAACCCCTCGGGATGTTCAGACAAAGCACATGCAACGTCACAAATTCTCCTGAACATGCTGCTTAACTTCTCCATTCAATGAAGCACCCTAAGAATCATTTTCTTATATCTAGGTACTTTTAGGTAAAACTCAGAAATACAAAGCATTTATTTAGACCAATATGTCGCAGACTCCTTTTGGAGACTCTGTTTGCCACTCACCACTCGTCTTTCACCATTGATTCCTCTCCACTGCTCAGCCCTCTTCATAATGTAGCTAAGCTCCTGACTGGAAATCTCTAAGTCCAGTGGAATAAAGAATGTGCCTTCCTCACCATGAATACGTCGAAATACATCCAACAGCCAACCTTCGCTATGTAGCCTAAGATAGAAATTACATATTTGGTTCATCTCTGAAAGGACATTTAAAACAAAAACAAAAACAAACACAAAAACAAACAAACAAACAAAAACCACAAGCAAAAAAAAAAACCAAACAAATAAGAAAAAAGAAAAACATATCCAAAATCTTGTTTTTCCCTTCATGACTATGTTCCGTGCCCATGAGTAAGAAGCTTCTTTTCCACAAGTTCTCCAAAAATACAGCCCTCCCCAGCCCTCCAGAGAATTTACAATGCCTGAATCAAATCACATAAGTGTAAGCAGAAATTTGTTTTAGTTATTTAACAATATTGACTTCCCGAAAATATGCTGATCCTCTTTTCCTTCAGAAATGTCCAATGTCTGTCCTTAGCCCTGGGCTGGGTAACTAGTTCCAGTACCACAGTTAGGAATGATTGGAAGTCCTGCTGTGCCAGGGTTCAATAGCGGGCAAGCCACATAATATAGAAATGAACTACTCACCATTTTTTTCAACCCTAAGTCTGAAGTCTATACAATCTAAACCTCTTGATGTTAGAAAAGTTCATTTCATTTGTTGGCTTTGTTTTTCTACGACATTTCTATGCTGTGGTAAGGAATTGAGTAAGCACCACGCAGTGAAATTCTCTACCACAAGAAAGGCTTGCTGTGTGGTATTTCTTAATGTAGGTGAAACCAAGAAATATTGTGAGGCTTTTGGAAAAGTCTGGTGTCACATTTTTAGCCTAAGATGAACTTTAAAACTTCACAACATTGCTGTTTAATTCAAATGGAACTTCTTCAATTGATCTCTTTCTCATTCTACTTTTATTCTGTTTCTGAACAGAAAATAAAGATCAGAAAAATCAGAAATCTCAATTTACGATATTGAACTGGGTCTTTCCTTTTGTACCCTCTTCCAAGCTAATACTTTACTACAATTCATCCATTGCTTGGTGCCAGTTTCAACCTTTTTGTCCCACCCAGAGACTGGGTAGCCACGTAAAGTGCATGGATTGCTGTGTGGCACTGCAACCAACAAACACCTAGATTTCCATAGGGTTGCATAGGTCCTTCCTTTCTTGGCAGGTGGGAGACAGAGCACAGGCATAACTCCTTTGACCCTCTGAACTCTCTTCCCTCTCATGTACAGCAACACTCGTGACAGCTCTTGTGACAGGTCCTTATCCTTGGGTCTTGTGTTGGCAAGTATGTGCTGACTGACACGTGTGCATGTGAAGGCCAGAGGGCTGCTCAAGTAAATCAGAATAAAGTTCACATTTACACCAGCTCTACGTCACACCTTACAGGGCTCACAGTAAGTGCAGAGAAGCAAACTCAATAATCTGCTTAGTACAGTTTTGCGCACAGCTCAGATTTAGTGTAGAACAGAAATAAGGAGATGCACCAACAGGCAGTTTTTCAACTTGATCTCAGGAGGAGCTTTAGCTCGCTCTTCAAATGGGAATGTGTACCTTAAGGTCAAGCTCTATATCCAAGACAGAGTAGCTATACTGAAATCTGGCAGCCTGGCTCAACATCAGATTAGGAGTTTATATCTCATGCTTTACTGCAAAGGTGCTCTCTGTACTTTTCCCCTCACCCTTCTCTTTTAAAACATTCCTTTTTGAAGAGGCAGCCCCAAATTTGCCGTAGTTTCCAAAATGTCATCTTGGGATTCTCTTATCAAAAGGAAAAAGTAAGCTAGTCAAGATAACCTAGTTAAGATGTAGGTAGTCCTGGGAATAAAAACAAACTGGCTACCAAGAAATAATAGAAAATGTTCTAAAGTATGAAATGCAAATCAGTGTTAAGGCAGAATAGGATACTAAAGTATCTTAAAACATGCTACAGAAGATAATATTTTATATAACTAACTAATATGCTTCATGGAGTAATTTACCAAACTCCACAATGTCTTCAAACAAAAGTTTTTCTCTTAATCTCTGGATCTACATCAGATGTTCTTTTGATACAATTGATACATTTTGCAAAAAATGCCTCATAACTTAGAATTATCTTGTGCTTAGTTAAAAAAATAGCAGCCAAGCTGGTGGGCTTTTTGGCCTTTCTGCTCATGTTGAAGCAATACTATTCTATGGTGTTTGTATTTGAAATTCCAGGTCAGCAGTTTAAATGACTTGCCACTTATCTTGCTAAACAAGAGAAAGACCTTGCATTTATTTAAGCTCACTTAATGTAACATTCTTATTTCAAATTAAGTAAAATTTAATGCAGCTAAATTACTGTCTATTTGCTGCTATAAACATTTTCTATATGAAGATTTTAAGCACATGGTTATAAACAATATAATTAACTCTGAATTAATTAAGAATCATGAAGCCTGTCTTCCAGCTTTGTTCCTTTTGTCCAAAAGTACTCAGCTTGCTCCTGTTACCTGCTTTAATTTCTTTTATTTGGTATGAAAACTAATAAACCACTTCTTGAAACTTAACATGGCTTGTTATAAATATGAGAGTAATTATTTCTATTGCTAATACAATAAATAAAAAAACCCAGCAAAACCAGCAAAACCCCATAATTCAGATTATGTTTTCTAGATGTATGTAAACCAGTATAATTCTCTACAGGTTCATTTATTTATCTATCAGGAAGAACAGAAAAAAATATATGATTTGCTATCCATAGTCAGATTTTAAAAACAGGCTTCTCAAAGAGTTGCACAAACCAAAAATTAAAGAGCATTTTTAGTGGCTTAAAACCATTTATTATGTCTTCTCTTGAGCCTTTCTCATCCTTTTTTGGAAAACCACTGTAAAAAATTACAAAAATGGTTTTGCTGTTAACATTGAAAAATGTAGATTTTTGAAGCTTTTCCCTGAAAAATGTTTCAATACCAGGAAATTCAGATGCTTTCCCAGAGACACTTTTAGTTGAGATGGGTCTGCATTTTCTCACAGTGCAGAAAATATTTCACCAACAAATTTCTGTCTGTTTCTAATGTCTAGTAGAATTAAAATGAAGGAATTGCAACCAATGTCACTTCATTTTTCCAAAAAGTAATTAGAAAACCTCTCCATGCTAGATGTACTACATACTCCCAAGACACCCAAGAGGAGCCAGATTTGTTGAGATATTTTGGTTTATAAAGATGCAAATAGATGCCTACTCTTGCTTATCCCCTGCCCATGATTTCATTAACTTCCTGGTTGTTCATCAGTGCTGCCATGAAGCTTTCTAGCTGTGGCAGAAACAAACACTTCCCCTGCTTGCTTTGGTGGTCTCATGGGTTCAGTGTTCTTTTTTTTTTTTTAAAATGCTGGAAAACACTTCAGTTAAAAGGCAAATTGTTGAGTAATTCAAACAAATGGCCCAACTCCTCCATCCAACAGCCAAAGTCTTCCCTGTGGACTGGGGTCCTAGGACATAGAAGATACCCCTCGGTATTTGTATTGGTTTACCTTACAAGAGAAAAATGTGGTGGATGCATGTTTAAAAATACAAGCTTTCTGAGCTGAGCAACATTGCATTTGAATGTATTGGAGAAATAACATGCAAGAAATAGTCACACAAATGTATGCTACTCCCTTGGTTAATCTATTATTTTCTCTTGGAAACAAATGCTGTTATAACAATATTCAGGAAACAATGGTATGAATTGCAGAGATGCTTTCCTTAAAAACATTTTTAAAGGTTTTAATGCTATCATTATTGGACTGACAGTGTGCTACTTAAGAGTCCTTGCTAGGTCCAAGGTTCCCACTGTGCTGGGCTGTGGAGGTACAAGGAAGAGAAAGTGGATAGACTTGCATAAACTTATAGTATAACTTTACTCTGCACACACTCCAGTATTCAAAATGTTTCCTTTTGTTATCGAGCAAAGAACTTCAAAGACATTATACACTGTAACAGATTTTGTTATCTTCCCTTTGCTTTTGTATTTTGCTATGAATCATTTTTAAAATGTGTTGTGCTAAGACAACTTTTTTCCCCTAGTAACATTCTTCTCCCACCCCTTTATTGGAAAACATTATGGGAAAATTGATGCAGAAGGAAAGGTACCTTTGATGATCTTGCACCTGTTCCCCAGACAATGAAGATGTTGGCATTATTCTCATAAAAACCTGCCTTACAAATGTTTTAATTTAAATTAATTTTCCTAAGTAATAAACGACAGCAGCAACTAAAACTTATGAAGCTATTCAAAACTATTAAGTCAATGATTAAGAAGGCATTAACATCTCAAAAACTAATTAACTAGACTACCAGTACATTGGAGTTGTGTACAGCTTCCAGGAATGCAGGAGCTTTAAAATACTTTGCAAAAATTAAGATTGCCATTTATCTTTTTCTGCCTGCTGCAATGGAGTTTGTGGAAGGGAGACCAAGGGATGATTCTCTCAGATGGAGGGCATATGCTGAGCTTACACCTCCCTGCATCTTGCCTTTGCATATGGCTTTTTATTGGTTCTTGCCAATATTCACCACTGGGTGAATCGAGGGCCAGTATGAAATTCATACTGCATGAGTCACTCAGAAAAAAACCAAAAAAACCCAACAAATGCTTGTTCATTCAATATATTAGACAACATATCTAATTAATTTTCAGTGTCCCACACCTGTCCCTATTGACTGCACAGCTAATGGTGTCTAGTAGAAAGGTGGCAAGAAAGAAAGGTACTTGGTCAAGTGTCATGAAGAACTGAATATTGTAAATGGGCTAAAGTCATGGAAAACTTACTTGGATTAAGTCATGTCAAGATTACTCAGTCACATCAAGCCAAAAATCCTGTAGCATCAAAATGCTGTACAGCTTTGGGAGCCATTGCAGAATCAGAGATCTAACACTTCATATGTAGCTTTCTGAAATTTTTCCTATTTCTCACAAAACCCCTGCTTGTAAGACTAAAGACAACATCTTCCAAAGTACCTAAATAAAAGGTACACACACTTTACAGCTTAAGCTCTCGACACAGACACTGTTGCCTGAAGCCAAAGAAGCAGAGGCTCCTAGACTCTATGAAAAATCATTATATCAGTTGTGCTCCTGTTGAGGAAATAAGTGGTTCCATCTCTGACTTGATGTGCCCAGCAAATCCCAGTGCATTAAATGTTAAGCAGGAGCTAACCCCTCCTTGATTATCTCTAATTCTGGTCTCTGGATGTATGACACTGATACGTCTTTTTTGATGTCACCTCATTTTATCTAACAGGAGAAGGGGCATGAGCCTAAGCTCCTAAGAGAATAATAAGATAAAGAGACATACCTTAAAAAATACAGGTACAACACTGTCGATGAGATCATGAATAGCATTGTATAAAGCATCACAGTGATTAAGGCACCAGGAACCCCTGACTCCTCTGCTCTTAGAAAGACCCAGGAGAGCTTTGCAGCATCAGCAATGGGTTTCTCTACACTGTTCCCAAATCGCTGTCATGGAGAAAAAAATCAACATAAGAAAATGTTAAACCTGATTAGACACAAAAGAACCTGAATTTCTTTATAAGAAGGATTTAACTATAATTCGTGGGGCACACAGCCTGAAACTTAGGAGTCTGCTGCACAGAATTTGAAATTAACCATGATATGTGAAATAAATTATTTTCTGATTTTAGTGCAATTAAAATCTACCCTATAGAGGTGGCTTGTTGAACAAAGCCCACATCACAGTGAAAATACTCAGAGAAAATTCTGTTAATGTTTAATATTTCAGGGCAAGTGGAAGGGGAAGAAGGCTGAAATTTGCCTTATTTCAGTGACCAAGGAGTCATAATATTGAATTATTTGTTTTCTTTTCTAAAAAACTATTATTTTCCTTTTCCTCCCCCCCAATATCTTAAGAACTAGCGACTGTATTGACATATTATTGCCCTCTGCTGGATCGATTTAGAAGAATTCAACTACATATCATAGGTCTTCTACTGCTCAGAGCTAAAATAAATTCCTCTCTTCACTTTTTCCTTTTTAAAGTGACACAGTGACAGCCATAGTCATATTAAATCACGTTGACATATTTTGCAAGGATGTGAAACTGCACCACCAAAACATCCAGTGTTCCTCATTCAGAGAGGGAGTCTGTGACCTTTAGGCTTCAAGACTTGGAACAGACTAACCCTTAGGAAGTGTCAAAACTTTCTGCTCATTTTTGGCTACCTTCGTGGTCACATGCATAGTAAAGAACAACACCTACAAGTCCAATGACACAAGGACTGAGATCCATTTCTGTTCTCTCTTCACCCTTTTCAACACTGCTAGGTTTCAGTAATGGAAATTGAAGGTCCCAGGAGACCACTAATGGCATATAAAGAATAGTCACTAATTCAGATCTGTCCATATTTGTTATAAAAAAATAATACTATGGTTCTGTTCTATCTCCCTGTAATACCTTCACTTCTTAAAAGAAAAAAAGAAAAAAAAAAAGCAAAAAAAAAGCTGGCTGCCTCCACTGCTTTCTTATTGAAGAAACTGCCTACCAAGGAAAATCCTCTGCACAGCAATCACATCCTGACATTCCTCCAGAGAGGCAAAAGTCTGAATGGCAAATAAGAATAAATTTCTCTCTTATCCAAGCAGCTCTTTCTGGCAAGGCAAAAAGGGTGTGGGGGAAGCATACTTTCCTATCCTCTTATTCTTACAAAGATATTCTGTCAATCTGTATACATTCTGTGGTCCTCAAAGACAAGGTCCAAGAAAGGTCTTCATTTTAAATAGCTTAAATAATGCTTGTCAATATCTTTCTCAGGTGTTTTTCACACCACAGAGGGGTGGTCATGTGAGCCTTTTGGAGTGTCTACTGTTTCTTATGATGACACATACCCATGTAGCCAAAGAGGTGTTACTGTCTACATTTTAGAAGCTACAGACAAAGTGAGTGGAGTCCCAGGAAAGCTCTAGGAGAACTGGAACTTGAACTGCATAGGAATGTTTCTTACCCCTGGAACACTTTTCTACAATCTGGCAGTAAATCAAACCTGAAATTATACATTTGACACAGCATTTTGGACTATGACTTGAAAAACTCCTAAATATGCAACTGCTCTCTAGCCTTTCCTTAACAATAAAAAACATTAGTTAGTAAACACAGAAAAGTTTGTCTCCAGGGCTATCTGTCATCTTTCATAAGTATTAAGGCCATTTAGGATACTAAAATACATTCTAGCATGAAAATAACTCCTATTACCACAACGCAATATTTTCAAAAGTTTTGATCTAAAATAGATTGGCAAGTAAATCTGAAATAGCTGCTGAAAGAATGCCAGGAGAAAAAAAATTATCAATGCAATAACAAAAACACATGTAAGAGATAGAGTTTCATTTTGGAAAGGATACACACAGTATATTGTGTAATATTTGACCAAATATTTTTCTTCCAAAGATAATCTTGGGTAAGACTGCCAAATTTTCAGTATGAAGTAGAGAGGTGTGTACTTTTTTAACACTGTAATGAAAAACTAAGTTACTTTATTTGTATCTCATCTTTCCCCCCACCATGCACTATTCGAAATTGATAAGTAATGCAGTCTGTGTAGAACTGACCACAGTTTCACTGAAGTCAATGGCAATGATTTTCTAAATGCAAGTGTGGGAAAGAAAAGGCAGATCTCAGCCTGTCTTCCAGATTTATGAATACACCAGTACCAGAGGACAGAAAATAAAGCCTTTTAAACCTTTAAATATTTCTAGCCTGGTTATTGTAGGAATGCACCTTTTTCACATAGGAAAAAAATCTTAATCAGAATTGTTACAATTAAAATTCAATTCTGTGCATATTTTACATCATGAAATTTAAAAATAAATAATTGCAGGCTGTCAAAGTGAAAAGTACAGTGTGTTGTCACATGCTTAAACTATTGCAATTACCTCCCAGTTGAGCTCTTGAAGAGCTGAATTTTAGTTTTCAGAACCACTGCAATGGGAAACAGCATGCAAAGAGTGAAAAATCACCTGCAGAGTACAGGTTAGCAGATGAAGAACCAAAAGACCTCAGGAAACTGGTCCACAACAAGGACTATGAATTGCTGCTTGGTCTTGAGTGAGCAACAGAAATATATATGAACTTGAAAGACCAAAAATGGTAGAAGAGCAATACCACACATCCAGAAAAGCTCTCAGCATCCTATACCCTTTAAAAGGACCCTGTGTCACATACACAGTCAAAGTCAAATCTGACACACATGTTCTAGGAGACTGGGCATTACCTTGGATGCGATAAAAGCCAGCAACCACCAAAGTGCAGATGGGCTACACAGCACATACATAGGCACAGACAGAGAGTCAGGAGCTTAGCCTCATGATTTTATGTATGATGTAGCTCTCTCCTTAAAGATGTCTGGTTTTCAATCTCACAAGTCTTTTTAGGTGTGCCAGCAAGTTATATTAACTACCTTGCATGTCAGAGAAGTGCACAATAGCCTCTATTTTTTTTCACTTTGTCTGTTTCAGTGCTTAGAAAAAACTGAAGCGTTAATAATCAGGATTGCTCATTAACCCATCTCCATTAACATCCAAAATTGCAGTAATCCTTTTCAAAGCAGATGCAATAACTCCAGCAGTGGATTTACTTTCTTATCTCCATATATGGCTTATACAGTGCTCTTAATTTTATGCAGAAACACAGTGACTCCATTAGATGGGAATTTTGTTAATAAAAAGGTAATGTATAACATTATTATTTAATTCCTTTTTAACTTTCATGTTCCATTGCCAGGGGTGGAATTTCATATCTTTCAGTGATTCACTGAATAAAACAAACTTCTACGTCAAGTTCTCATGTCCAAGTTATTTTAAGTGACTCACCCCCAGGAATGAATCCACTATGAACACTGCCAAGGGGTCTAGGACTGTCCATAGTCCCATAGCTATGATAAACTTTGACAAGAAGGAAGGGAATGAGTCAAACAGCTGCTGACAGCCCCATCTGATCAGGACCATAAGAAGCAACCCTGCATTCAAGGTTAGAGGTCCCACCACAACCATGACCATCTCTTCACTGGTCTGCAGCAACGAGTTCTGGTAGCACAGTTCAACAGTGTGAGGAAAGAGCTGAAATCTGTAAACAAGCAAAAGGAGAGCATTTGTCTGTGCTCCTGAGCAAACCATTAAAAAAATAAAAACAGGATTATGAACACAACATGTTGCATTGGAAAGTTGCATCCCTATATCGGTCACAACCCTTTACCAAAACCTGTATGAAGATACTCCTCCTTCTGCCTCTGTGTCCCTTGATCCCCTCTGTCTCTTAAATCACTGGATGCACATCCAAGTCCTTGGGACTGTCCAGAAAAGGGTATAAGAAGATGTTACCTCCCAGAAACACCAACATGAACATAGGGTCCTAGAAGTTCACCTGTCTCTGCATACTGCAACACCTTTGGGCACTGCACAAAGCAGAAAATGTGATACAGAAGACAGCTTTCAGCATCCCTAAAGCGATCATAAATGTCCCTGCTGCCACTATAGGACAGTGGGATTTGCAAAGCTCATACAGTGAGTAAGTTTGCTGGCACTTTAAGAGACAGGAACCACGTGGCATTGTAAGCTACATAAAGATGTTGAAATTTAAGGCAAAAATTTCAATCCAGTTGAAGTGGCTTAAATTCTGCTCCTAACTAAAGGTAAAGTGGTTTGATTTTCACTTTCTTTCTGACTATCACTATATTTGGTAGACTAGAGAGAGCTTAGCTCAGTCTTACATGCAGGTTCAGAGCCACAGACTGGAATGCTGATCCAGGGCATCTTGAGAACATTATTCTTTATCTAGCTGACTGCCTGGAACAGCTGTGACTAGTGGCTTTGAACATGACTACCACTCTCTCACATGTTGCTTCCTCTGTCATGCTTCCTTTGCTTTCACAGACTCTCAATGCTTGGCCTCACAGAAATTTTAATGCCAGCTGGCTGAGCCCACCTGTGCTGTGCAAGGCCAAAAGTGAGACATGGCTGGCTTTGCATTAAGATCTAGAAAACCACCTTAACAATAGCCATCACTGTCCAGAGTCTGCTCAGACACACTGTTCAAATTTTAGCCAATAATCCATTCCACTATCTCAGCAGACATGGGCTGGAGAGTTGCAAATTACTGGCTCCTACTGACTGATTCAGGTTTGCATGGTCCTTTAAAGTGAATAAAAGAAAAAATTTCTGTAGAAGAAATCTTACCTTCCTTAAGCATGACAGACCATTGTTTTGCTCTGTAAACCCATTCCCTACCCCACAGCAACATATGTAGAATCACGTATATATTAGCTAGTGGACTTGTTCTCCATCTTTTGGGTTTTTCATGTCAGGTAATGACAAGCAATGATTTTTCCTGCAGCTCTCTAGAGAGCTCTAATTCCTGAGCTAAAGTCAATGTATCATATAGTTAAAATATGTCAGCCCATTGGAGTACTCACAATAAAACTGATGTATCAATGTTAAATTCTTCGAAGTATTTTGCTCATAGATCACTTTGGTAACATGAAACATGATTTAAATGTTTCTTCAGTTTTGTGCACTTCTTAGGCATTTTGAAATACTTTATCAAAAATGATAAATGATTCTTGTGGAAGATATATAACCTGCTGGGTGTCTCAGAGGGGAGAGAGGCACAACACAAGACATAGAAATGGATGCATAATATTCTAGGTTGAAAGTTTACATCATTAACACCTTCACCTTTTATGTCACATTTGTATATCAGATCATCTGGAGTCAGAATGCAGTCTTTGTCCTCTTAGTCTCTGTAGTGTGTCCTATCAGAGCTTGCATGTAGAGCCCTTAGCATGAGTCTTGCTCATCAATTCTCTTCATAGTGCAAAGGAACTGCTTTGAATCAAGCTATTTGGATAAATATTCTGACAGAGAAAAGAAGGCAGCAGGACTTACTTTGTAACAGGAACCGAGATGGTCTGAAGGAAGAGCCATTGGCTCAAATAATGCAAATAAAGTCTCACAAACCAAAGCAAAACTAGCAGCAGTGAGAGAAGCCAAAAGTCCCTGGAGCTCCAGTGTGTGGCTCCCAACTCCAAAACGGCTGTGTATAGCACGAAATGGAAATGCTGAACAACCTGTCTGGACAGTTTCACTTCAGAAGCAGCATGGCAGCTAGAAATATATGGAAATAAAACAAAGAGTTATTCTGAAAAGCATGTAAGAAATAATGGTTGTTAAAACACTGTAGGGTCCTGTTATACAGATAAATGTCACACAGGTTCTGATCACAACTTTTGACTGAACAATGCATCTGACGGTAAAGGAAAAGAGTGTTTTTCCCATGGCAGTCTAGGTGAGAGGTGGCTTCATCCCAGAAATCATGCCACCACTTTTATAAAGAAGAAAACAAATCACATTTAAAATTTAGTTTTTAAAAGTCTTTTTCTTTCATTTGGATTTTCATTTTCTCACAAATTGCTCTCTGAGGGCAACTTTATCACATATTTTCCTTCTGAGAAAATGGTAACAGAACTTGTCATATTTGTACTAAAAAAGTATTAATTTTATTGAAAAACTGTGAACAGCTTCTTGGGATTTTGGTAAGGCAACTTCAGTCAAATATTTCAGTACACAATGGGGTCTAAAACTCCTCTTTAGCTTCAAGTGAAAGAGAAAACAGAAAGGAACTTGCACTGTAAATGATTCTGCTACTGTGGTGTGATTTGCCCTTTAAGCTAATTACCATAGTGCTTCGAAGGGGGTGAGGAGGAGGAAAAGAGATGCAGAGATGCAGCCATGGCATTATGTTTCCAAGAAACTGGAGCCTCTCAGCTGATTCAAAGCCGAAAAGACAGTAGCTTCTTTGACCTTTTGAAACTTCTAACTGCTATGCTTATTTCCACTGATTTAAATGACTAAGCAGCTGAGATGCACGACTGGGAAGGAATATGATGTCATCATGCTCAAACTGTTATTTATGTTGGTTAAGGCTTCTGAAAGCTCAGAAATATAAAGATCTTTTTGTGGAAGAAAACATGCTGGCTTTTTAAAGTGTAGCGTGTGACTGGAGAAGAAGCAACAGACATACTTGCACTGTATTTCATACTCTTTTAAAGCACTTTCCTGTCTACACATATTTCTTAAATAGCTGTGTGTATTTCTTTCTCCAGCAGTCACAAAGACCTCTGTGAATAGAATTTGAGAAACTTCTGCTTTTGGTCTAGGTTTGAATGAAAAGGAGAAATAATAGCCACAAACTTGCCAGCCATAGGTCTGGATTTTGATACCAGCCTCAGTACCATGTTACTCCTGATCCTCAGTGTTGAGCAGGATGCATGTGTAGGAGAGGGCTTGGTGTCAGCCAGCTCCTTTTCTCATGTGAACCTCAGGCTTTAGTTACCTGAATGGTTGAAGAAGGCGAGTAGAAGTTGTCAGGGACACACCACAAAAAATAGGTTTGGGGTCACTAAAAGGTTTCAAGTAAAAAATCACCAAAACTTCTCACAGAAACATCTGTTGTGCTGAGACAGCTGATCCTTGCAGTGACTGTAGGTTGATCTGTCAGAGGTTTTAAAGGGTTTTTTGAGACATTGCAATGCTTTTATCCTAATCAGTCACAAAGTCCTACTTTAGAGACTTAGGGCCACATAATGAATCACCTTCCTCATATTGTAATTATTTTCCCACAGCAGCCTACAGGAACATCACAACACAGTTCATTAACATTATGAATTCATAGTCTAGGCTTGTGTAAGAAAGAGACAAAGAAAAATTTAAAATAAGACATATAATTGACTGTGGTATTATACTACAATAACCATGAAATCCTGAATGTTTTGAACTCTGCAGCTAGATTGCACTACACTTCCTTTCATATAAAGAAATTTTTGTCATATTTAATAGCTTCCATCCAAATTTACTCTTAAGGCATTCACGTCTCGAGAAGAGTTAATAGAACAGGATTTGCCACACTGATATTTTAGTTAGGCCAAATAGTATGTTGTTTATGCAAGAAAAAAATAAAAAAAAGAATAGCATCTTAACTCATAATACTCTTCTCATCCTTCATCATACAAGCAGTAATACATAGATGTTCCACCCAGCCTCACCCATGTCAGAAATCCACATCCTGCAGGGATCATTGCCAATCTTAATCTCTGCGCCGAGAGCACGAGTAACCATGTATTTTTCACAAAAATCTGGATTTACATCAACACCTCATTTCATGTAAGAATCTTTTACTGCTAGATTATTTAGGCTCAATTTCCTAAATGAAGCTACCTCCAAATAAGCAACAAAAGAGTGAAATGTACAATGTACCACCTATAAAAGGTTTCAAGACATAAATCCTTCCTCCAACCCAACACACAGATTGAGAAGGAGAGCAACAGCTCAGAGCACTGAAAATACTGAGTCCTCTTTCACTCACAGCAATCCTCGAGCATCAGAAATACTGAAAAACCTTAGTGATCAAAACTCTGGGTCAGGAAGGTGAGTTAACTTCTTCCTCACTGAGGCAGGATCTGGTGATGCAATCAAGTACTTGCACAAGAGCTTCATGAACACACTTATTCCATCTCTGTCATTCATTGTGTAGAAGCTGCTTTTGTGAACACCATGAGCACACCATACAAAGTGTGGCTATGCATTTTACCTAAGACCTAGGCAGCAAATTAAAATATTCAACCTGTGCTTTCATCACTCCATTGCTCCCCAAACTACTTCCACTTTCAAGAGGTCAAAAGTGAGCCAATGTCTCCCATTGTGAGCTATGTCATCCCTGCTGAGATGCTGGCTCTAGCAGCCACAAGAATCTACCTACTCAACAGCTTCTAAATGGAAGTAGAGAAATTCAAAATACGCTCACTTATCAAACCCAAAAGCCTTCCATGCAATGACCCTGCTTAAACCACCAGAGCAATATCTATGATGCATTTATTTAGCTGCATCTTTTCTCTGAAACAAGCAACAGCAGTCCAGCAACTCCACAGAAAGCCAAGCTTGTCAGAAATGAAAGAAATCAAGAAAAAAATGTCCATTGTCAAACAACAACAGTTTTTATTTTCACAACAGTAATTATTTTTTAAAGAGTTTATGATTTTCACCAAGTACCTTGATCATAATTTCCCAATTTTAAATGGAAATTGAAGTCCTCCTTATTGTTTAACTTGTTGGGAGTCCAGATTCTGAGGGTCACTTCTGTGCCAGCTTGTACTTCCCTGTGACTGTGTACCACCTTAATATGAGCACTGTCAGGCAGTGGTAGAAATTAGTGGAAAATGTAGCATACGCAGTGCCTCAGTGAAGGTCCCCACATAACTGGAATATCTTCATTTACTTTAAAACAAATTCGGTTGGCCCCAACTTAGTTGTAAGTTTCAGCAAATTATTCCTGAGTACTCATTAATTACACCATAAGGCTGTTTACTGGTTGAAAAAAGAAAACACTAGGTTTAAATAATCTCTCTCATTGACATTTTTGAAAAATGAAGAAAGGAAGAGGCAGAAACATGAAAAGAAACACACCAAACAAGTGGAAACAGCCCCTTTAAATATTTTTAGCTAGTGTTAGTAGTGAAAGCTTGTGGGTGGAGTGACAGTGCTGGCAGACACAGTTTTCAGAAGAGATTTATATAAAGTTGCTGTAGGGCAGAGAGCATGAATATTACCTTTTGAGAACAAAACAACCCCTCCACCCACAAAAAACCCAAATCTCAACCCTTGGGTGAAAACTATGCAAAGTTCCAAATGAGAAGCCACTTGAGCAATGGATTTATCCATGATTCCTTGGATTACTGGTAAGTAATTTGGCTGAATGTTTCTGTTCTAGGGCATTAGTTTTGCATTTTTCTTTGAGAAATGCTGCAGTAACAAATAGCAGAGACTGAATTACCATAAAAGCAGGTCAATTATTTCAATGGAAATTGTTCAGAAGGAAAGAAACGATGCACAGATTCTCTTAAGCTACACTTGATGATGATGACAGAAAAGTAATGGCTGATAGAAGGCAGTGTGTACTGTTGGGTGACAGCTTTGCTGCTGACAAACTACAGTGAACATTTGTATAATGTACTGCAAGACTGGCACTTAGAACTGATGGTAGGGATAGATCCTCAGCCAATACAACCCTTCTTGCTCCAGAGCTACACTGGTGTATACCAGCTGAGGTATTCAGGATCTAGTCCTGAATGTATTTATTATTTACATTGCAGAAAATAAGGCAAAATAAATGTTTCTATGTCACCCAGATAGAAAAAAAAAAGGAAAACAAAGAGATTTAGAGAGCAAATGTAGACACAAATTACTTTATCAAAATTACTTTTGAGGAATCAGACACAGTCTTTACAGCCCAACAATCAGTGCAGCATATTTACTCAGTTCATAAATAAATGGTAGATATTTAAACTTGTTGCTAAGTCCTTTATGGCTTACCAACAGAAATGAAGATGCAGGAAATGCAGCCCAGTGTTACTACAATGAAATGCTATCACTTTATGTAGAAAATTACACCTGCATCTGAAGGCACATCTAAAATTAATACACTTATACCTGTAGCCCTTCAAATGGAAACCAGATAAAAGTACCACTGATGAAGCATGAGGCAGAAGAGTATATGGTTCATTCCATTGTGCATAACAAACATATATAAAGAACATATAATTTTACTATCATTAGAAGGATTTTATTTTTATTCTTTCTGCATAATATTTTTCCTTTTCAAATCTCATTTTGCATTACAAAGAAATTGCCTTTATCCCAGCCTTTATGGGGATGATACAAATGACTTTGCCCAATATCCAATGGTAGAGCTGTGAATCAAGCTCTGCTGAGTTACAGTCCATTATTCTACCCACTGGATTCCTAATAAAATATTACTTTTTTGTTTATCTGTATGCAAAGTGAATATAACCAGGGAGAACATTTTCCAAGTATGGAGACACTGGGTTTTTTCTCACCTCTTTCCAGGACACACCTAAGCTTCATATTTTTCTATCTGCAAGCACCAAGAAAGTGGGTAACACAAGTAGTTACAAGGGCTATCTAGGGGCTGTTTGCTGTAAGAGAGGTGGCAAAACACATGAGGCAACATTAGGTAGTCTTTCGCATACAAATGCTCATAGCAGAATTTGTTCTCCACTTTACTGAAAAACCCAAAATCATGGTACAGAAGAAACGCTGGAAATCACAACAGGTTTATTTTTCAGGTGTGCCTGTGATGGAAAAAACAAACTGCCAAAAGTATGCAAAATCCGAAACCACTGACTTTAAACATCCTTGAAAAACAGGGAAAATATTTGTCCAACAACTGCAATAATTGTTTTGGTTTACTGCAGAGAACATGACACAGGTATGTGAATGCACTTGGCAACACCCATGCTGCCCCACCAAGCTGGGGAGGAGGAGGGCAATGATGGCTGAGTTGCTTCCAAGGTTCAGGCTGTGCCAGCTCACGGGAGATGGCTAGCAGGCAGTAAGCTCTGGATCAGCAACAGCCTACGTGTGTTTGCATCATGTGCATAGCCAGGAGCCAGAACAAACACATCAGCTGAACTTTTCCCACAACCCACTCACAGGGTTATATGATAGCACAGCTGTTGCCTTGGAGGGACCACTATGTTCTGCCATACTGCGGGATGGACGTAGTGGGTCAGTGGGCCAAGATATGTTCATTAAAAAGGAAGGGAAGAAAGTGCTGACAGATTCATGTTCCTCTGGATACAACAGTGCTAGCCTCAAAATGGTGGACACACAGCTTTCACTGTAAAAGAATTTACGACAATAGAAAATTGGCAAACAGCAGCAGATTCACGTCCTCAGCAGTCCCTTTACCCAACAGTGTTAGGCTGGTATAGGAACCCATCTCCTGGCTTTAGCTAACTAAGAATTTCCTGAGGGAATTAACTGAGACATTCACAAGAAGAGATTTCTTATCAAGCTGGGGAAGGAAGCATAGGAGGAAGAAAGAATTGCAAAATTCAGACAGAGTGACAACAGTGCCAGAGGACAGTGTGGTTCCTTGTAGAGACCTGGCAAAGCTTTGCACATTTCAGCTTTAAGCAGCATCTGACAATGACAAAGCAAAAGTGACAAAAACCCAAATTATTATCATCATGCCTGCAGTTTAGGTAGGCAAATAAAACTTTGCCTATTTCATGCTTAACTGCATTTTCATGAGCCTATTGGCTTGGCAAAGCAGTCTGGAAATTTTACAGGAACAGACTTTGTTAAAATATTCCAGTCTGTCTGCTTCCAGCTTTGGATGGGTACAAACATGAAGTGAGGAAACTTGAGTGCAGCTTTGAGAACTTTTAAGAAGCTCTGTTTTATATTTCATTCTAGAAAGGAACAAAAGGCAGCAGACAGCCTCTGTTATTCATCCTCATAACATGACTAGGCCAGTCAAGAAGCAAAAGAAAGCATGTAACTCCTCCCCTACTTGCCCGCCCTGACTACTTTAAGTAAATAAAATGACAATGAATGAATGAGAAAAAGACACAACCCACACAAGGGAGGATGCGAGATGTCAGTGGAGGTATAGATCTCAAAAAACACAGCACTATCTGTAAAGCTGTTCACCCAGTAAGTAATGCTGAATGCTCAACCTTGCGCATGAGCAATAAACAGTGGTTTAGACCTGAATAAGAAGCTACAGTGTCACCAGAGTAATAAATACACACTCAAGACTATCTCAGTTAAAAAAGAAATGGAAAAGTACAGGAGGAGAAATATCGGACTTTAAACATCTATAGACATTCAGGAGAATCAAGATAAAAAAGTTTTCATCTATGTTAGTAGGAGCAGTGTACCCTACCCAGGATAAAAAGAAATACATATACATATGTAGGTAGTGCTCCTGCTTAAGCTAAGAGAGTCCCCTGTACCTGATGTGTGGAACAGTTTCTACCTTGACACAGAAAACATCCCCAAGGACATTTGCTCTGTCTGGAGGAAAAATGCAATCTTCCTCCTGACCAAATACACATCTACTTCTGAGAGCCACAAAACACTCAAACACCATCTGTGAGCTGTGCATTCATCTGTAACACACCAATTTAGCTGGCAGGCCATTGGGAAACAAGACTCTGAAGTTGCCAAGTTAAAATGGCAATCCAGTACCAGTTGAAACTCCACCAAGCAAAGGTGAGGTTACCAGTGAACATTGTAGGAGAGAGCAATGGAGCTTCAAAATAGGAAATGGTATTGTGGAGTGGATAAAAAAATATAGGGGGAGGGGAGAGGGGGAAGTCATAGCTTTGAACTTTTCCATCTTGTGCTTAATTAACAGCAGCATCATGGTAGGAGCATGGGTGTGTAGAGCTGGAGTCACACAGCCACCATCCTCCAGTGAAAACAAACAGATTTGTGGCTGCTGTGGGCAGAGCAGGCAGAAGACACACAGCACATCGTGGTCCTCCATTTCTGAAAGACCTTTTACTGTCTGGCCATACAGTGATGAAACTTCATCTCATACAGAGACAAGTTACGAGTCAAAGCCTCCTGAGTTCTATCTGCTTTTCACAGCAACAGGCTGAAACAGAAATTTAATTCCTGCCTGCTTGCATTGCTTCCCTTGCCATGATTAAATTGTATGAGTGTGAAAGTGCTGGAGTTGGGATGTCAATTGTTAAACTGAATGCACCATTCACTTCATGTGCAGATTTATAATACTCATGTACCATAGGAATAGGTGGATATAAAGGTGAATGAAAAAATGTGAATCTATTGCTGTAAGCCTGTACATAAAAAATGCTTCTAAAACACCATTAGTGTTATTCCAGTCAGCTCTCTAGAAGCTTCTGTACTGCCCTGACAAAAATGACCTTTCCTTTTTCATAGCAAATTTTACAAGGAAGAACTAAGCAGGAAAAAAGGACTGGAATCTGAGGGAACAATGGGACATGTATTTAGAGAAATTGTGACATTGAGACTTATTTTTTTACTTTATATCAATTATGATTTTTTAGTATTTTTATTGTTTTGTGCAGCAACGTGCCCACAATGACCCAGGTAACACCAATTAGAATACAGTTAAAAATAAATCCTTGGGGACTAAAACATGGCCAGACAAGGCAATTCATGAAACTACAACAAAAATGTCATACATTAAAAAAAGAAATCCCACAAACAGAAAATTGTCTGAAATGTTTAGAGCATATACAAGGCATACATTGTCCAAATGAAGCTATTAACGAACCATTTTGGAAGAATTCTTCTTCAAGGTTTTGATGAAAAAGAACAATCTCAGGTTTGAGCAGATGACTGATGCTATAACACTGCATTTTTAAAACAAAAATTTTTGCTTTTAAACAACCTGTTTTCTCAAAGCAGCAAATCTATGTAAGGCCAGCTTAATTAAATTTTTAAGAGCCTTAAAAAAGAAGGGAGATATGTGCATATGCAGAATATTCTAAGATACTATTATTTTTAAAACACCATTAAGCAGTTATCAAGATGAGAAAACTGAGATACTGTACAGATATCTTAAATTCAATTACAATAAGAAAAACACAGCTATAGGAAATGTTAAACTGAAATCTTTTTAAAAGATCTTTATAAACACCACTGAAATTGTAGTGGAAATTATCCATACAATTTAGTCAAACAAAATGCATCATGTAATAACAGTATTAACTTTTTCTTTTCAGTTTAATGCTGTTATTATATTTGCTGCCTATTTTAGAAAGTAATTTGTGTTGATGGCTCTGGAGAAAAACCAAGCATTAAAGAACTAATTTAATTCCTTCTGAGCTATGTTCAATTCAAAAACATTTCTTTCAGAATGTCCCAGTACTGCAGAATCTGACTAGAAATCCACCTTGAACTATGTGCACTTTGACTAACTCTCTGCCCAAGGCAAAATGATCCTGCATTCAGCAGGGTTTTATCCCAGTCTTCTAAAGGACTTACAAAGAACGTACCTGATATAACTGGACCAGAATGTCAACCATGATAGAAATTATGATCAAGACATGGAGGATACATAATGAGAACCTTATCTATTTTACAGTGTACTTCTATTGGTAGGGGAGTACCTTTAGGGGGTTGTTTACAGAAATCAGGTCTCCCGCCTTTAAAAAAAATAAAGAGAGAAAGAAAAAGAAAGAAAGAAAGAAAACTGTGTAATTCCTTGTGCAGTGCTCTCCTTCCTGCTTGTTATACTGTATGACATAATGGATACTAGCTGTTTTTAAGGTGTTCAAGTGGTGTTATAATAGGCTGCCTGGCTGCCTTTGGAAAAAAAATTCACAAATTTTCTTTCAATGTGAAGACATGGCTTTATTCCTCTAGTTCCACAGTATAAAACAGAAATTTAAAAATCGCCACAGCTTGTTTCTGAAAAAATCAATGTGTGATTGCTAGCTGCACTGGGAGTTTGAGGGATATTCCCTTATCAGAGGCAATCTCTAGATAACATACTTTCCTCTATAGCCCATAGCTGCATGTAAGACACGACAAGACAAATGCAGGCTTCCTTTTCTGTTGGTGTCATCTATTGATCCAGTGAAATGCTCTTCATCTGAAATTTCTTTCCCAAAGGGGACATTTGCTATGAGAAGCAAACCTTTCTGCCGTGATGCTAAGAAAACCTGAAACTTTCTGCTAATTACTGCACAGCATCATAGCAAGACATAGCTCTAAGACTGTAAAAAAAATAGGCTCAAATGAGGCAGATGACATCCTTTTCCTGATAGAAATGTTGATTTGCAATACTGAAAATGTAATGTAATATACACATTATGAGTCTTCTATATGCTCTATATAAAAATATACTCTGGGTCTATATTCATCTTTGGGGGCATTTCCTCTCAGACACATTCAAAACTGTTATCCCAGACATGACTTAGTGACTCCAGTATCATCCAAAACACAAAACCATGTCACCATGAGAAACAATAGTATCAAAGAATAAGAGAAGCAGAGGGGTAGGTAAAAGGTGTTGGAGTACAACATATCTACAAGAAAGTCCCAGCAAAAAACACATTCATTTGTGCATTTACAGAGATAGGGGATAGAGAGCGTAGTGTGCTGGACATAGACACCAGCACCATCAAATACACCTTTATCTAGCAAGAGAGCAGAAAGTGAAGATGTAGAAAAGACACATTCCTTTAAGAATGAAAATGGACATCCATATGAATTTTTTCAGTTTCAAAGAGGTTTTGGTGTGGCTCCTAAGAAATTGCAATTTCATCCGACTGGAGAAGAACAACCAAGAGAAGCATTTATAAAGAAAATAATGAAATGTTTCACTGACACTAGAATATTTTGAACTTGACACCCCTAACCAAAAGAAAGTTTTGCTCAAGAAGTGGCACACACTTTAAAGATGTCAATAAGCTTGTTTCTTCAGTTCAAATATAAAAAAGTATTGCACTACTTAGCCCTCCACATACTTTCGAAAAAGTGACCATCTAAAGGAGACTCAGTTGTCAGACTTCACTCATACAATAAGTATTTTCAGGTACAGGGGAACTGACTTTCTAGTAGGTCACAACTGAGTGTTTCTCTCTGTGGAGGCAATTACTGAGGTACTTCCCCTCTACTCTACCCATTTTGGCCAACAGGTTCAGAAGTTACTAGAGGCAGAGTGACAGGCAGCCTTACTGCATGTACCTTGCCTTCCTAAGGTACCTGGCTAGGAAATAAACCCAAATGTTCAGGAACCATTAAACCAAAGCTTCCAAAACAGAATAATGTATTTGAGCAGAACAAAAGCCTTGTTATTTTGCTGTCTCTGATAAACAATAGTTGGCAGGTATTGAACTTACCATGTAAATTAACTTCTTTCTTTTTTTTCCTGTGTATATTTGTCTGAAAGTATATTTGCAAATAATACAGTTTGTTAAAATGTTTCTTTTTAAACCTATAGAGAACATTATTTTAAACTGCCTTTCTATAAAGCTATTATTCTGCTTTTTTCTTGGAACTTTTATATTTTTCATCAAAGTACTCCAAATACCTGAAAGACATACTGCAGTTTTCAAAGAGCCAGGTTCACCCAGACAATAAAGGCAAGAAACACCTAAATAACCTTCAAGAGACATCACAGGAGTGATTCTGAATTTAAGTTTTTGAGTTCACTTATTCTGTTGAAAGGCTGGATTATTGAGGGAAAGGGGGGCAGTCAGTTTGCCAATCATCCTTCCTTAATTTATTAATTTTCTACCTTTCTATCTACAATAAAGACCTCCACACAATCCTAGAAGACAAAATCCCATTATCTTAGACCTATAAGATTTTCCACTACTGGTCTGAATTCAGACAAGATTTCACTGGCTTGTAGTAGACTGTGCTCCTTTGAGTCAGTGTGATTCATAACTCATTCAAATAAATGCACCTACAAAACAGTCATATCTTCCTTAGCTGCATAAACCTACCTTTGTGAAAACTCATTGTGATGGACTAACAGTGTTATGGGTCTGATGCTCCTTCTGCCTCCTACAGCTCCTGGTGCAGCAGGATCCTTATTGCTCCTTCTTTCCTATCTAGAGCTTCTGGTTTAATTGCAAAGCCTAATAATCACATACACTTACACAGTATTAATATTGTTCAGTTAAGTAGACTGCTCACCTTCCCATGAGTTCCCATGAGTTTGGTAGCAGCATATTGATGCAAAAGCCTCAAGTCAGGTGGGGCAGTCAGGGTGAGGTTTCCAAAGATACCAAAGGAATTCAGTAGCTGAAATGCAACTAGAAAGAGCACTGTGGTTACAGGATAACAGACTACTCTGAAAACCTCTTCCTCAGTTCAGGCAGTAGAGCTCTCTCAGGTTCTCAGTTTTTTATAGCCTCTTTTTCTTGCTTAGTATGTAGTTTTAATAATCTTTATCTCCTTAAGGATCAACCTAAAACTCACTTGATCCACAATGTATCAGAACTTACATTAAAACTTTAGTTTTCACATCTAGTTTCTTGTTATTTTATTTTAGTTGTGTAGCCTTAAAAAATTTTAACACACTGTAGGGTTTTTTGATTTTGCTTTTGTTTTAACCTGAAGGCAAATTGGTTCACAGGTTGTATTTGATGTTATTCTTTCAGCTTAAAGACTTCAAATCATTATGGGGAAAAAAAAAAAGAAGAGGTAGAGAGAGAAGGGTTTGGTGGTTTAGTTGTTGTGTTGGGTGGGGTTTTTTTGTCTGCTTATTAAATAGTTTTTGCTTGCTGGGCTCAAGGTTTGAAGGTAAAATTTGCAAAGACAAAGCTTTTTGACAGTGAACCTTCTGCTACATTTTTAGAAACACTCAGCAAATTCCAGCACTGAGTTTCTAGACACAAAAGACAAATACAACCACTCTATGATTTAGATTGGCTTTCTGTTTGTGGGTCATGAGACTCAGTGCTGAGCATGTCAGAAGTTGACTGTGGCATTTAATGAAGATTGTCAGCAACTTCATAGTTCCCATAGCAAAAGAAACAGTGTGCTCTGGTTTTGGTTTTGGGGTACAGGTTTGAGGTTTTTTCCCTTCCTTCTTTTGGGGCTTTGGTTAGAATCCAGTATTGGAGTTAGTGGATAAACTCAGTTACTGCAAAAGAATCAAATTAAAAGTATAGAACAAGCTGGTGCTTTGAAAAACATTGACTTGAATAGGTTTCTTTTTTTCAGAGACATCATTTAACATTCAAAATAAATATTAAATTTCCCTATAAATTGGAAGTTTACAGTCACTCATGAAATTAGGAACAATAATCATGCTATATTATGCCCTGTCTCATATGTGTCTCGAGAGGGCTGTGACTTGTCGTAGCATGAAGGAACCTGGAAAAATGATTACTTGCTGCTTCAAACAGAAGATGCATAGCTCAGATGCTAATTAATGAGGCAAAGGAAAATTAATTGACATGTCTAATAGTTCTTTTAATATAGCCTCTAAGCCTTGATGTGTCAATTGTCAAATTACCCCTGGCATTCTTTCTTTCTCTCAGTGATCTTGTGTCTCATTGCTAGAAGAGAAAATTAACATTACTTTCCTTGGCCTCTTTCAGCGTACTTTCTGTGCAAGGGTGTTAGACCTCCAGAAAAAATGAGATGCATGCAGCCATCTGCCTTGACCTCTCTCCAGATCAGGTCTAACTTCCCAGACTACAGAACTCCTGCTTTGTGACTGGTCTGTGTCAATGATGTATCTTTCCTGGGACATACAGTGGTAAAACCCCCCAAGCTTTAAAAGTCTAAAAATATCAGCCTTTCTACACATCCTTGCCACCCTTGAGCACTCCTTTGACTGAGGCTAGAGATTTTTTCCAGCAAGCCAGGATGCTCTCTGCCTCTGCTTTTCCAAAAATGGTCTGTCCTCTGAAAGAGACAGCGCCTTCCACTCTACAACAGACTTCCATGCTTGTTTCAACATAGGCAGCAAAAGAGCATTCCTCTTAGAGCTTCCATTCTTTTCACATTATTATCACCCAATCCAGGCTGGAAAAAAAAGCTGTTTCCAATCATTTGCCTGTTGTTAGTCAACTCTGTCTCTGACTGCAAATCATTTGCTCAAGTCGGTTATACTGTGTATATAGGCTCATCTAAGTTTATGTAATGGAACTTTATAACTGTCCGTACTGTTTTGTCAGTTAGTATTTCTGTCCTACATGAAGTCAGGAAGAAAAGGAAACACAAAGAAGACTTATGGGTCATATATTGCATCTACTGTTTGTAGTCCAGCACAAAAGTCCATGGGATTCCCAAAAACAAACAGTGTTTGAGAACTTCACATTGGCAGATTCTTTAAGCCATTATTCCAGAAAATGAAGAAATCATGATTACAATGTGATTTGTTTGGGGCTGGTTTTTCACATGTAGATTAAGTGATGTGATTTAGAAATTAGTCACAAAAAGATTATAGTAATAAGCATACTAATACAGAGCCATACTAGAAAATACAGATTTTTGTGCAGAATGAAAATAATTGCATGACAATGTCAGATCTCTGTGATTTAGTAAAAACAAAATTAAAAATCATTAAGACATTTTTAATTCTATATTAATCTCAGCTGTTCATCTTAGGGTATTCATGTCTTTGGGCTTTACCATAAGAAACAGATTTTGATGTGCTGCAGAGCATAAACACACTCAATCCAATGGTCAAGAAAGTGCTGCAGGAGTACTGTCCCATCAAGCTGCATGTGGGCAGTAAGTCCAAGGCATCTAGAAAGCACCAGATTTCTTGCATATTTGAAGGCTTTTAGTACCACACAATAGATTCATCATGTCTCAGGCACAGAGGAGTCCCTTCTTATGTGCTGTAGAGGAAGACTGTACAGCCAAGGGGATGCATCTGGAGTTGCTACATGGGCTGTCAGAGATCCAAACATCTTGAACAAATGTTAAAAGTCTTCAGCTTTCACCCAGGCCCAAAAAAGAGAATCTGGGAAAAGCCAGGTTCTATGAAGCTGTGAGAATGATCATAAAATTCAGTAACATTTCTCCAAATTTCTTTCTATTATGTGATAATTTTTGGATAGTCCAACCAATCAACACGAAAAATTCAGTGAACACCATCGTTATGGTTGGCCTGAACTCTATGGATTTTGACAGAAACTGAAACAAAAAAGCAGGGAAAATATAGGAGAATGGGCAGAAATGGCAAAAAGGGAGCTTGCAAGTAAGAATAAAGGCATGTAAAAACCATCCACGTGATCCAGAATGAACATGAAGGTCTGTATCTATAAAGTTTTTCCATGATACACATCATAATAAGAATACAATAGTGAAGCTGAGGCACAGACAGCAAGAATATTTTCCAAGCTAATCTAAGCCAGTAGCAGGTTGGGGAACTGTCCTTACTGTCCATTTGTTCTTCTTCCATGCTGAATCAAATTCTATTTTGCTGAGATGTGGGAGTTACACAAGGTAATTGCCAATGCAGACAAATAAAACCTTACTTTGTGCTGCATGGGACCTCACTTTAACTAGTACACAAAGGCTTCTTAGAAGTAGAATAAAGATGCATGAGCAATGCCTTTCCCCTCCATGTGAATATTTTCAAAAGACATCTCTGACCCAACTTGGGATAAAAATATAGAAAACAAAAAAAGTTCATTTACTGATATTTGTTAGTGAAAGGACCTGTTTTAATAATTTTAAGTACCTTGAAATTATTTTAACCTTTTCCATAGAAAATGAACCCATCTTAAAACATGTGAAAAAAAAGTAATTTCAAAGCAAATATTCTTTTCAAACTATCAAGATGGTATATTTCAAGAGTCTTCAAACTTTGTGCCAATTATTATTTCTTCTCTTGGAAGAAGAGCTAAGACAAGTTCTTTCCCACAATTTAATTTTTTGAAAGTCACAATTTTCCAGTGGAAAGTGCTTTGTCAAAAAAATCCCTCAACACATCCTAGTGTTGACACACATCCTTGATTCTGATGGGGTCTTATGCTTCCTTCATTTTGGTGTGTAGATTGAGACAGTCTGTGAAATATTTCTGTGACACCCATTCTGGCATAGCTCTGGCAAGTGTTCTGGCAGACCATACAGAGAACTGAGATTGCACTCCTAGTGAGGGGGACAAAGTGTAAATGCATCTCCCATTCTGTTATCCAAGCCATCTCTGGACTGACCTTATGCTGTGAAACTGTGCTCTGACTTGGCTGGAGGGCTGCCAGAGGCTGTGTGGGAGGACTAGAAAGTCCTTGGCAAGTCCCTGGGAGAGACAGAAAAGGGGAGAGCTTCACACTGAGCAAATCACCCCTGGTATACCAGCAAAAGGCAAACCCAAGTATTTGCAACACATGTTGAGCAGATAAAAGGTGGTTGTGAATCTCTCTAACCAGTTAACATTAAAGTACTGGAAACCCAAGTCAGCTGTCTTCACTGATCTTTGAAAATATTTTTCTCACAAATCTTCTTTTCCTTCTTATTAGCAAATGAGTTGGGACTCAATTGTAGACAAGGGCTTGGTACAAAGACTTGAACAATAAACTGGTTAGATTCATTAGGAGCAGATTTGGATGACACAATGCTGGAAACATATGCAGCCAGTCTATGAGACTAGGCTTGGTTATGAAAACATCCACCACTAGTCTATTTAAATTTAGAATGCCAAAGATAAGGAATGCTTGCTGTGAGCTACATCTATTTGGGCTCTCTCACTGTAAACACGAACAAATCAGGACACAGAGATACACTGCTTTCTACACTTTCTTTCTGTTAACAGCACATAGTTCCTCTTCTAAATAGAGCAACTAAACTAGTTTTTCAGCTGACATAACTGCCCTGTTGAAACCACCAAACATGTAAGCTAGTTCACACTGCCAAAGTATTTATTCTGTTTTCATTTTGCTTATTTTCTTAATATGTACTTGATGCTTTTTATTCTACCACTATTTCTGATAGATTTAAAATTCATAGTATGTTCCCTTTCTAGTGCTGTGTACATACTAAAGCAATACATTGCTTTTATCAGAATTATCAATTCTGATAAGAGTAGTAGAGCAACCAACAAAAAGGCTCTTCCAAATACCCACCTATTTCCTTTCCACTTTTCTTGTGTGCATTCTTATCCCTGAATAAAAGTAATCTCTACTGGGTGAAAATGCACTCTTGTCTTTGCTTTGAGATTTCTAATGAACACACGAGGTGAAAGCATGCTCTGAGTCCAAGACTCTTACATTGTCCAGACCAGCAGACTCAGACCCAGCAGGAAAGAAGGCAACACTCAGTAAACCTGGTTCATGTGGAGGCTGCAACTTTATTAAATGTAAACCACATTATGGGCTTATTTAAATTAATGGTCACAGTGGGTGTTCAACACCTCTGAAAGACTCTGAACTAGGGCTAGCTATAAATTTTTCCATTGAGATTGCTGTGTGAAGGGGAACTGAGACTTCTGACTAGTAGTGCTTGCCAGAAAACTGTCTGTCCATGGGAATTCCTTTTCTTAATAAAATGGTCAGATTTCAGTGCTGAAAAATAGAACTGGGTTGGGTTTTTTTTCGCAGAAGCAGTTAGGTTGGAAAGGACAACAGTGGGTCATCTGGTCCAACCTCCCTACTCGAGCAGAGCCACCGTAGAACACATGGCTCAGGATTGCATCCAGATGGTTCTTGAATACCTCCAGTGAGGGAGTGCCCAACTTGTACCAGTTCTTGGGGTTATTCCTTCCCAGGTGCAGGACCCTGCATTTGTCCCTGTTGAATCTCAGTTAGTTCTGCTCTGCCCATCTCTCCAACTTGTCAAGGTCCCTCTGAAGGGCAGCACAGCCCTCTGAGGTATCAGCCACTCCTCCCAGTTTTGTATCATCAGCAAACTTGCTAAGAAGGCATTTTGTCCCCTTGTCCAAGTCACTGACGAATAAGTTGAACAAAACTGGGCCCAGTATGGAACCCTGGGGCACACCACTAGTGACAGTTCTCCAACTAGACTCTGTGCCACTGATTACAACTCTCAGGGTTCGTATTGCTGCCGCTCAGCCAGTTCCCAATCCATTTTACTGTCCACTCATCTAACCCACGCTTCCTAAGTTTTCTGATGAGGATGCTGTGGGACACAGTGTCAAAAGCCTTGCTGAAGTCCAGGTAGAAAATTTCCACCGGTCTTCCTTCATCTGTCCAGGTAGTTGTTTTGTTGTAGAAGGCAATCAGGTTGGTCAAACACAGCTTACCTTTAGTGAACCCATGCTGACTACTCCAGATCACCTTCTTGTCTACCATGTGGGCAGAGATGGCCTCCAAAATGAGGCATTCCATTACCTTTCCAGGGACTGAGGTGAGGCTGACTGGCCAGTAGTCCCCTGGATCCTGCTTCTTGCCTTCTTAGAAGAAGGGGTGACACTTGAAATCTTCCAGTCTTCAGGCACCTCTCCTGATCTCCATGGACTTGTTGATTCCCAGTTTAATTAGATGTTCTCTGAGCCAATCCTCTTTGACCAAGGGAAAGTCTTTTACCTCACCTTCATATACCCTGGTCTCTTGAGTCAGAGATCCCTGCAGGCTGATCTTATCCATGAAGACTGATGCAAAGAAGGTATTCAATAACTGCCTTCTCTGCATCCTCTGTTATCAGGGTCCCCTCTCCATTAACTAGTGTGCCCACATTATCCTTTGTTTTCCTTTTGGTATTTATGCATTTTTAAAAGCCTTTTTTGTTACCTTTGATATCCTTGGACAGATTCAATTTTAGGCTGGCCTTGGCCTTTCTTGTCTCATATTTGCCTGCTCTGGCCACCTCTCTATATTTGATCCAAGTGGCTTGACCCCATTTTCACCTCCTATGCATTTTTTGCTTATGTTTCAGTAATGACAGGAGTTCTTGGTTCATCCACAGAGGTTTCATGCGCCCTCTTTCTCATTGGGATGCATCATTCATTCTGGAGCCTAGAGGAAGTGAGCCTTAAATAACAACCAATTGTCTTGGTCTCCTCTTCCCTACAGGACCTACTCCCATGGGATTCATCCAAGAAGATCCCCAAACAGGTCAAAGACAGTTTTCCTGAAGTCTACAGTTTTAGTTTTAGTTGATGTCCTGCTACTTCTTTGTTTGATACTGAACTCTACAATCTCATGATCACTACAGCCAAGGCTGCCCCCAATCTTCACATCATTAACAAGGCCTTCCTTGTTTGTTGGTATAATGTCAAGCAACACACCGTTTCTTGTGGAAACCTCCAAAACCTGTGTCAAAAAATTATCGTCAGTGCTTTCCACAAACCTCCTGGACTGTATGTGGCTTGCTGCATGGCTTTTCCAGCAGATGTCAGGGTAGTTGAAGTCCCCCACAAGAATCAGGGAATGTGACTACTTCTAGCTGCCTGTAGAATGCCTCCTCTTCTTGATCTGGTGGTCTGTAGTATACACCCACAACAAAACACACATACTATTCCACCTAATCCATCAACTATCAACTCGCTCATCACCCTCACCAAGGCAGAGCTCAATACATCTTAAGTGCTGTGCCACATAAAGGGCACCTCACCACCTTCCTGGTCTGTCTCTTCTAAACAGTGTATAGCCCTTCATGACAACACTCCAGTCAAGCAATTTATCCCACCACAACTCTGTAATCACAGTGAGATCAAGGGCCTGTGACTGCACACAGATCTCTAGTTCTTTCTGTTTGTTCCCCATACTGTGTGCATTGGTGTACAGGCACCTAATAGAAGTGTTTGATTATGACAATATTCCAGTGGGGTTCAAGGGGGTGCACTATAACCCTGTCAAATGTTTGCATCTTCAGCTGTTTGACTGACATATTCCCTCTTAAGACTTCTTTTGATACTAGGGTAGTTTTCTGAAGGATCCCTGTTGGCTTTTATTATTTCAGCACTCCCTGGCTGATCTCTGCAAGACTGCAGGTATGCTCCAGTGTGGCTGGTTTATCTCAGAATCACCTGCTGAGGACCCTTCACAAGTACCTTGTCCCTCTAATTTATACATACTTTCCCACAGTCTTCCAGGGACAAGATTTGTATTATCCCACTCCCCCACCATATCTAGTTTAAAGCCCTACAGTGAGTCTTATTAGTTCATGGGCTAAAACTCTCCTTCCCTGGTGAGACAGGTGAGTCCCATCTGATGCCAGCATGTCTGGTGCTGCATAGGCCATACCATTGTCAAGGAATCCAAAATTGTGGTGGTGACACCAGCTGGGAAGCCATATGTTAATAGATTCTGCTCGTCTGTTCCTTTCAATATTAGTGGTGTATCTCAGAATCACCTGCTGAGGACCCTTCACAAGTACCTTGTCCCTCTAATTTATACATACTTTCCCACAGTCTTCCAGGGACAAGATTTGTATTATCCCACTCCCCCACCATATCTAGTTTAAAGCCCTACAGTGAGTCTTATTAGTTCATGGGCTAAAACTCTCCTTCCCTGGTGAGACAGGTGAGTCCCATCTGATGCCAGCATGTCTGGTGCTGCATAGGCCATACCATTGTCAAGGAATCCAAAATTGTGGTGGTGACACCAGCTGCGAATCCATATATTAATAGATTCTGCCCATCTGTTCCTTCAATATTACTGTTCTCAACTGGAAGTATAGAGGAAAAAAATCACTTGTGCACCAGATTCCCTTACCAATCGTCCCAAAGCCTTGAAATCTTCTGATTGCCCTCAGACTATGTGTTGCCATTTCCTCATTCCCTGCATGGAAGATCAGTAATGGGTAGTAGTCTGTGGGCCGCACCAGGCTTGGAAGCTCCATGGTGACATCCTTAACCCAGGCCCCTGAGAGGCAGCAGACCTCCTTATGGGTTGGGTCCAGTCAGCATATCAGTCTCTCTTCTCCCTTTAGAAGGAAATCTCCTAAAATGAAAACCCATATTTTCTTCCTCTTGGAAGCAGTTGCAATGCAGCGAGTTGACCTTATTGATTGTGGTGATGCCTCTAGTGCAACTGTACCTTCATCCACTTCATTCTTAGGCTGTTCTTCAATATGCAAAGCCTCATAGCTATTTTGCAGAAGTACTTGGGGGAGTGAGGAGGGCAGAGAGGGGTTTCTTTTGCTTCTTTGGGTATAAGCTGCGCACCATTCACTTTTTCCTTCACCACTGGTACCTGCTCCTTGCTGGGGGACGGATAGATGTTCCCCTTTATTGTGAATTGTTGCCAGTAGCTGCTTCTGTCTTTGGGAAGCCAGAGCATTGTCCTTCTATCAGTCTCCCTCTCTGATCTTCTAATTCTTAACAGCCTTTCTACTTCATTCTGTAACACTGCTACTAGGCTGAGAAGATAATCCACCTGCTGACATCTAATACAACTGCCATCATGACTACAATCCACTGAGAGGCTTAGGCATTCCCTACAGCTTGAAGCCTGACAGATACATGGTCTTTAGCCTGTTTTTTTGGGAGCTCTGTCTGGGTTGCCACATATTTTTCGGTGATCTTAGATAACCTGACTCCCACACCCCACTGAGTGGACACCATCTTGAGATTTCTCAATGTGTGTAAAGATCAGCAATTGAGCTAACTGACTGTGATGCTGCACCTGAGCATCCTACCTGCATGAACTGCTGTGCAAACTGCTGCGCCATGTCCTTCTGGTGTTCCATGTCCTGTTTGCCTGCCCTGATCACCATGCTCTTCCAGTCACTTGCACTCCTGGGAGCTGCTTAAATCTCCCATGCTGCTCCAGGCACCACCCACTCCATGCCTGATTGGCTGCCGAGGGCTTCTGGGTTCAGGCACGTCTTGGAACTGCTATTTGAGAGTCCAGAGAGAGGGAGACCAGAAACCCCCCTGTACAGCCCAGTCCAAACCAATTTAACCCAGACTAGCCTCAGTCGCCACTGTTGTCATGCCAAGAGCTCCTCCCTCAGAATCAGTAACTACCTGTTCATTTGCACAAGCCCATATGCTGTGTGAGGTGGTCTTGCCAGATCACCTCATTTGGATATACCAGAGTCAATGTACCAACATGCAGTGTAAAGACTGAGATACCGCACTGGACAAGAGACATGCATGCAGCTTGCCTCAGGAGCCTTGGCTTTAGAGGAATAGAGGGAGATGAGACCTGAGTGCAATCCCCTACACCCTCAACCCATGTGCCCATTCTTCTGGCAAACAAACCCCAGAGGGCAAGGGAAGGTACCACCTCATGTCCCACCTTGGTCAAGAGGACCAGAAGACATAGACCACAGTGGGTGCCACGGGGCCTGCCTATATCACAGTGAGCGTGCAACCAAGTGACAGCCTTTCTGAACTGAGCCACTTAATTCTTCTGGACTGGATATTTCAGCTTTGTTAGAAAGCTATTGCTTTCTGGGTAGAGGGGAAATAATTCCTTCCCTAGATTTCATTAGCAAATTAGGACTGTTAACTTAAGAAGGGCTAAGGGAAAATAGTAAGTGGTTGAACAACTCACCATGGTTATGAACAGTGAAAATCTCTACAATATACTCAACTGAAAACTGAAGGAAACTGTTTTCTGGTTAAAAGACAAGATCACTGTATTATAATTGATTCTTATAAGAAATAGAAATATCTTAATCAAGTCAATGACAATTTTTTGCATTATTCTAATACTTTGTGTCAGTGTTCAATGATTGCTTTCAGCTGATAATAATAAATTCCAGACTTTTAAACATCCAAACCACTACAGCTACATTTGTCATTGAAATAAAAATTATCCCAACTATAGAACCCAGAGCATCAGTTATAAAAATGACAGAAATACTGCTGAGTCATTTTAAGAGCAAATAAATAAATATGAGAAGATCATACAGCTGTGGCAATTAGGAATTAAAAATATTAATTAGAAATTAAAGATTTTAAAATAAAGAATAGCATAAAATGGTACAATATACCAATCTACATTAATGCTTTCACATTTTGTATAACCCCCAATCTTGTGGGTATAAAACAAAAAATGTACTGAGGATGACTCAGAATCACCTAAAAACAAAGTCTTTTGAGTTGAAGTATTTTATATTGCTATTTCCAGTCATTTATAATGACAAGATAATGATTCACAGAATCACTTATAAACAGCAACTGTGTCCTTTTATATTTGCTTCTTGACACTCCTGGAAAGCTTTATAGTAAACAATTTAGAAGATAATGAAAGGTAAAACTTCCATCTGAAAAGGTTTGATTCAACAAAATTATTGGGACAATCACTTAGGTTAAGTGTTTAGCCCAGAGGGCAGTATAAAATTTCATCAAAATTCAAACCATGCATAAATGATCTTAAACTGCAGTGTCTATTTATACCACACAACATGTTAGTCACATTTTTCACTGAAGATTGAAAGTAATGATGAAGTAACAGATAAGGATGAAAGACTGAATATGTGCTATGCCACCCATGTATAATTCAGTTAGCAGCAAACATGGATTAGAAAGTATCCTGCAACAGCATGTGCTTTCCAACTGCCTTAGAAAAACTGAGAACCACTAACAAGAGAAAGCAGACAGCAATGAAACCAGAACTATTTCACATACACAAATTAGCCAGGTAAAGAAGAGAGAGCTATTGAAACGGTGGGTTAAGGATTCAAAGACAATAAGAAATAAAAATATGGATCAAAAGAATATTACAATTTCATATCTTTCATGTTTGATGTTTCTTTAAAAAAATACTGGCTGTTTTTATTTTGGTTTGGTTTGGTTTTTTTAATCCAGAGAAGAAAGCAGTGTCTGAAAAAGGAGCCACTTTTCTACAGCCTAAATCTTTTGGGGAATGCCATAAAGAGAAAACTTTATTGCAGACTCTTAGTTTGGAGTGAAGAATACTGTGTTCAACCTCTAGGAGAAA
>NW_008659835.1:19289-45330 GCF_000695815.1 Acanthisitta chloris | reverse complement strand
TCTTTCCATTTGAAATTTTGGATTTGGTTATTTTGGAGACAAGCTTTGTATTATGAATTGGGAAAAAGATTTTTCTGTGATTTTTTCATTTTAATCCTAAGCAAAGACAGAACCTTTAATTCTGAACTCTGAAACAGAATAAAAACTACAGTGCACAGTGTTGTTCATCATCTGTTTATGGGTCACTCTATTGAGTGTATGAGCTTTACTCAATACACCTGTTACAGTTTTTGCCTAAACTATTAGAGTCAGCTTCATGCAATGATGCTGACCTTCACTGAAGTTCTGTGGTTGCTAAATGGTGAATGCAAATTATTAGTTGGCATTCCTTCTTTAGTTATCCTAGAGACATCTAAGGTGCTGGATGAACTAATGGCATTCTCAATTCATGCTTCTGAGAGATCTTAATGTAGCATTAAAACTGCACAGTGGAGGATTAAACACAAGCATAAGCTGAAAGCAGTGTATGAGGCTGCATTTTTGTTCTACTTCACGTTAGTCTCAGCAGACTCAGGGTACCATCACTCTAAGCAGAGCTAGATGTTAATGATTTTTAGCTGCCTCTTTGGGCAGGATAGGATTAGAGGAAACACTTCACAGATATCCTGAGGAGTCATCTGTAAGTAAAAGGCATAGATTAAAGCTGCACGTGGAAGTAGTGGCAAGGGGAGATGAGAACTGATATCTTTGGGTATATGGTAACATCACCAGAAGAAACACTACTGAAAAGTAGAGGGAGGCTAAGTGGTAGAGGACCTTGCAAATGACTGGGAAAGATTATAGTATGACTGATGCCTCCAATGATAGCTAATTTAAATGCCATTAGATGCATTATATTTCATGTGCAGACAGTCTACAGTGTGATGGAAAGTGTTACAGTAGGTTAGCATGAAAGTTTATGCTTCAGTCAGAGTAAATTGTTATCACTTCACTGGAAATGGCACTTTAACGGCTTACCTCAGCTGAGAATCTGCCCCTTAGTGTTATTTCAGCTTTCACTGTCTTCAGCAAAATACTCAGAGTAGATGCTAAAAGTGGTGAAGCTTAAGCAAGTTTCTGCTGACTCATTGTTCCAAAAGATAAATTATAACAAAGTGAATGAAAGTTCAAGCATTATAGAACAGTTTTAATTTATTTTGCTATACTACACATCCTGATTTTTTCAAAAAGGATAATATTAAATAGAATATTTTTCCAAATTATCACTTTTACATCTTTTATATTTAGTTTATTGCTGCCATTCTTCCAATGAAGTCTAGGAAAACGGCAGTATGAAGCCCAGAGTGTGTTATTTTGAGCTGATTTCTCCGTAACATTAGTAAACAGTTTGATGCATGATGTCACTAGTAGCACTATTCTCTCTTGCCTTCCCCCATTTAATGAAAATCTGTGAATAAATGCTACAAGGCAGTACTGCTGGCATGACAAATTCCAAGCCAATAAGTCTTGTGGTTGCCAAGATGTAAGCTCTGAAACTTGGCATTTGGCATTCAGAACTAGATAACCTTACTATAGTAACTACATTCACTGTATCTACAAGAGGAATGAATAAATCAACAATAATTGAACTACTAAAAGTGTCTAATTTCCAGCTTAGTGCTTCAAGCAACAACTGAAATTAAAAAACTGTTAAAACACAGCTACATACCCATACAATCTTGTCATGAATGCACTGAAGCAAAGGTTAACAAAAAAGAATGAATATGCATTCTTTGCTAAAAGTAGCATTCCTTGATCTACAGTAGTGATGAACTGTATAAATGTCAGGTCCCATCTAAGTCCCACAGAGCTTGGCATTCCCAGTAGCAAGAATTTTTTATTGTTCCTGTAACATTACACAGAGTAGGGAAAAGGCTACTCCTGCTGCATGTGGAATGCAGTCTCTATTCTTGGAGGCTGGCAGTGTTTCCAAAGTTAGCAAGGATCATAAACCCTTGAAATATGGCTGGTATCTCCAGGGCCTGATCTGAAGCCCAGTGAAGGCAAATGGGAAGATTCCACATGGCTGCAGTTTTGTGTGGGCCAGGCTTAAAATGTTCTTCTCTTGCCACTAGATTTCATAGTTAAGAATGTCTTACATTGTCCAAGTCAGATTTCACTGAATTTCCCATCCACCCATCTTTTCTCCCACTGTTAATTTTTATTACAAAAATACAGGTCTGGAAATCTTTAGGAAAATAACTAGCACAGTAGGTTAAATGGACTCGGTGCTTTAGAGAAACAGGATAGTCTAATAAACAGAGCTTTTAATGTAACACATTTCCACACTAATACACAGGAGACAACCTACCATTGGGACACCAGCCTGCTGTACGCCACTTTGAAAGCTGTCTCCCAGAATTAATTCAGACTGATTAGCATAGCATGGATGCATTCACCTGGGGAACTAACTAAAAATAATAGCCAATTTACAAATGAACTAGAGTAGGCTTTTTAATCTCCCATGACTCCACAGATCGGTAGCAGTACACTACGGAGTCACATCTCTGTGACTGCAACACAGCTGGCGTTAAGCTTTAGGCTATACACAATCAAAAGGAATTGCTGGAAGGCGCTGAGATGCTGGATGGAGTAATTCCTTGGGCCACTGTTTGGACAGTCCTACTATGATTTAAGTATCTGCTCATTTATTAGGGATTGATCAAAAATATCAAGGAAGAAGATTATTTGGTTTCCAGGACCAGTTATTGACCTTGTTTTGGGGCCTCAAATCTGGAAATTCAGTATTTATTTAGTGCTGATCTTAAGGAGGGAAAAAAAGGCAATATGGCTTTTAAATCTTTATCATATCTTTCTTGAAAGCTGAGACGTAAGAGAAACACTACTACAGTGGAGATGCAAGTTCTTATAACTGGAAAGTGCCTTTGTGTACTTATGCATATAACACATGTACAGACAGGGAAGTATTTCTCCAGATGCACTGTGCAGGATAGTGAAATGCATGATGAACTGGACTGAATATGTATCTTTCAACTCTCTGACATTTTGTAGGTCAAACTCTATATCTGATGTACGTATTTTAAGCCAGAGAGAGAAAAAGTATTCTCAGAGACAAGAGAATCTTTTCCTTCCTCAATATCCTGCCACATCTAAGGCTAAATTGAATACTTGTGGTATGAACATACATTCAAGTGCCTTTTAGAAGAAGAGGATCATGATACAATGTTTAGAAACGGAAATTATTCCAACTTTGAAATACTATAACTTATGAAGCAACTAAAGATGCTGCAATGCCCCTGTACTACATTTAACTGAAATGCAAGGCAAATACAAACAGACAGTTACCCTGCATAAACGATACACATGATGGTTAAGGGTGGCATTGTTTCCTCTACACAAAGCAAGCTTCAAAGGGAAAAGTAATTTTTGGATTAATGGGCAAACAATGCAGAACAAATTACATTAGTAGTTAGTTAAAAGCTCTGTAAAATAGCTTGCCCTCTATTTCTGAGTAATGGGACTGATGAAGGAATGGGATTTTTTTTCCATCCCCAGCTCTCTTCCCCTGAAATTGTTTAGACTGAAGAATTAACTCAGAGAGAGCATCTCTGCATGTTGTGAGAAAGATGCAGCATTCAGTACAGCTGCAAGAAAAAAATAGCTAAATGAGGAGTTTCATCACTGTTAATCCCATGAAACAAACTGCCTGGCATGTTTTCAGTCATTATCCCTCAGCAGAGACCTAAACCAAAAACTCGGATAGATCTAAGCCTGAAAATCTTATGAGGACAAAGTACACCAGAGAGCTTCCTAGTCAGTTTAAAACTATGCTCAAGACAGTAATTCACATCTTCATAATACTCAAGTATGACAACTGCAAATTCCTCATTTGCTGGACTTCCTCTTAAATCAAAGAGCAGACAGACTGCATTTTATTCAGAATTTTGTAATCAGACTCCCAGACCTGGCAGGTTGGTTTGATTTTCACATTCAAGGCCTGGAATTTTGTCAGAGAGGAAGACACTGTAATCCACCTAAGGAAGGACAAAATAGGTAGGATGAAATATTCATTCCATTAGGTGATTGAGGAGGAGTATTTTGACAGCCATCCACACTTTCACCATTACCTCTGAGATAAGAAACAAGAACCACAGTTAACAAGGCCCACATTTGCCCAAACTCTCCTGCTCTTTTCAGCTAAGCCATCACAGCTTCTTGTTCTTACCCTTTACAAAGCATCTTAGTTTGTACTGTCATCCTGTAAGGGCAGAGACCCTGCTAACTTCTCTGGCTGTTTTGTCACACATCACTGTATATTTAATAATAATTATGTCTCTGCAGAGGTATTTTATTCTGATAGAATCAGAACTATCCCACCAGGATCTTCAGCTACTTATTCATTTTGCTACAGGCTACAACAGGAAGAGTTAGAGAATTTACTGAAATAACAAAGTAATTTTACATACATATGGTCTATGCTTCTGTGCCACAGCAGTGACAGATAAAAAGCAGTGATCTATCAAATTTTTCTCTCCACACTATACTCAATAGAATCCAAACTGTGGTACCCATTTTGCTACTAATGCACATGTATAACTCCCACTTATTTACTGTAGTGCCCTGAAGATGTGACAGTTAGCTATGTAATGCACTTATTATTTGTATTCATTCTATTCATTAGAGATGACCGTGTATGGCACACATAGCTTTGCTTTCCTCCACTAGTCATCAGCAATGTCATCTTTTCTAGCTCATGAAAACAAAATGTTTATTAAATGACAAACAACAACAACATCTCTCTCTCTACTCAACACTTCACAGACAGCTTCCCAAGTCTTCTACCCTCCTATGAGTCTGAATAAACCAAAGAGCAATTCAGTCAGGCCAAAAAGTGCTTTTATGCTGAGCAGGAATCCAAGCTGAATGGTGTGAAATGCCTGTGAGGGAGAAATGTGCTCTCTTGAAGACACTTTGACTGAGCTACTAGCAAATGCCCCAACAACTTTGTGAGCCCACACTACTTGGTAACTGGAGAGTCAACATTACCAGTACTTGAGAAGAGAAACTAGCAATTTCTGTCAAAGAGCTGCATGATAGTCATATTCTGCCAACATACCCAGCTTTCCCCAGCCTATTGCCAAATTTTAACCATATTCTTACGCTTTTACCAAGTAGGAATTCTCTGAGAGGAGGAGAGCAGACAAAGAATTTTGACAGGGGATTATAACCACATTATCCTGGAGATGTCTAGGTCAAAGTGTGAATTGCTCCACCATTTGGGATCATTTTCCCTGCTCTTTTGGCTCCATTGTGTATAATCAGATGGCAACCACACAATTCCCTTGACAAGATCTCAGGGAAAACTTTGGGTTTGTACTGAAGTTGCTCAATGACTGAGCTCACTACTCCTATCTGCTCAAGAACATTAAAACCAGCAGAAAAGAAAAAAAAAAAAAAAAACAAAACACCAAGCAAGAGAAAAAACCAAACACACACACAAAAAATTCCAAACAGACAAACATCTCCCTAGCAATCATGACTGACCACTTACTTCTCACATTCTCAACTGAGTGATTTGTATCACTAATTTCTCCTCTCCATTGCTTGTGGCCAGCTCTCAGCTGGTGGAGTTTTGCTGATCTGGAGCCTGCAGGAAGAAGGTCAGTGCTTGCCAATTCTTTCCCTCATCCTGATAATATAATTAAAATTATCATCAAGCATAATTGCACTGAAGTCCATAGGTAACTGCAATAGTACATGTTCCCTGTCACCATAATATCAAATCCTGGTAGAATTAAGAGTGTGCATAGATATTAGAGGGCTTTGCAAAAGGCCTTTGTAGAAAACAGTTCTTAGTAAAGACTCATCTTTCAAGTCTTTTCAGTCCTGATAAGTTTGTTTCCTATTTTTTCCCCAGAAGCTGAGATAAATTTTGACATAATCGTTTTTGTTGATTTCAAATTTTCTTCCAAACACCTTATTTCTCATTCAAATTTCACTGGTGAAATTTTACCACAGTGCACCAGTACAGGAAAATAATTGTTCCATTACATAAGAGAGCAAAGAAGTACAATCTCTAAATATATGCAGTTCATTGGAATTTGCCGATTTATGGATTATACTATATAACAAAAGAAGAAACAGCTTCAGAAAAATCAGAGGGAATAGGAAAGATGCCGTAGTCATATTTAATGATTTGTCCATAGGATAATTTTCAAAAAAAGTAAGCTTTTACTGCAACATAAAAATTTCTGATGAAACTAAGAATAAAGCAAAAACTCCACAGAAATATGTACTGGCCTCCTGTATAAATTCAATCTTCAAATATATGAGGATATGCACCAACGTAAACACCATCTGATACCTGAATATGTTAAAAAAAATAAAAATCCCTGACCTATGTCCTGGTGACACTTGCCTTCAAAAAAAATAGTTAAAAAAACCCAACTCTCACAAAGATTCCAGAATCAGGACTAATCATGGTGACACTGTGATCACACAATCAAAGTTCAAGCATTTTTAGGAGTATTGTGTGAAACATTTGAAGGCATTCAAAGAAAACAGGGAGACTTCTGATTTCTCCTAAGAGTTAAAGCCTGGCCCACCTTTAATTCTGCTTCAAAATGGAATTAGAAACAATGGAACAGAGTTTAGGTGGACTATTAGAAGTTACTGAGAATTTCTTTAATGATTAACAGTTTTTAAAGCAAGCAATAAAGGGTTATTTTAGGGTTGGACTCAATGATCTTTGAGGTTTCTTCCAACCCAGTTGATTCTATGACTTTCCTTTTCACAAAGAAAGTTGAATGCCCACTCTTAATGGCAATATTTTATATACAGTACATGAAACCGGTCCTAATAGGACAGCTATTAAAATCTGGTAAAGTTTGACCTTTGATTTTAGGTAAATGTTACATATTTGAATAAAAGGTTGCATTTATAGGCAGCCCCAGATTTCTTTTTTTCTTTTTTAAATTTAATGAAATCTTTAGAAGAGCTCAAGGGACAATCCAGGGAAATTTTTCAAATAGACAACACTAATTCTAAACAAATTTTAGACGCTCAGACAAGGATTTTCCTCTAATGTAAGATTCATCACCCTCCTAACATGGTGTAAATTCAATCTGTTCTGTTTGTATGACATAAACAACAAGAAGTTTTACAGGAATGTGGCAAGCCATATGTGAAGGTGTTTTAGAAAGCACAACAGGGAATACACCAAGCAAAGAAGCATCTGCGTTTATTTCAATGTCAAATCACATGTGTATTACAAAGAGAAAGTTTATTGTCTTTATATAAAAACCAAGTTTACTATATTGTGCTCTTTATGGTTAACTCTTCCTGCTCCTCAGTATCCTTATCAGTTTGGAAAAAATAAAAAATCAGCAGGTAATAGTCATAAAGTCTAATGTGCAGAGGCAGGGTTGCAAACAGGTCTTCAAATCTTGTCCACCTTACCCAGGCTGCAGTATGCTGCCAAGACCCTATTTCTTCTTCTTCCTCTGCTTGCTACCCTTCTTGAGCAGGGGCTGCATCTGATCCTGATGGGTGCAAGTGAGAACCAAAGCCTGGCCCAGCCCCCATGTATTCCAGAGGTGCAGGAATATAAATTGACAGGATTTATTTCTTACTGAAGCCTGCATGCAGTGGGACACCAGCTCAACTCTTGTATCAAGATGCTGTCTGATCCTGCACTGATCCTGCACTAATCAGTCTGAAACTGAGCTAGAACTAGCAACACTCAGCACTGCTGCATGGGGCATTGGGTATTCCCTCACAAAAGGCAGTGCCCTACAATAAATTGTTTTTATAGAAGCAGGCCACAGTCAGCTTAACACATTTGGAGTTGAGGAGAAAATATTTCAAAGCAGCATTTAGCCTGGGTATGAGCTACAGGCACATTGTTAAAAAGCTAATTGCATGGAGACAAAGGATGATCGTTACTTTTATATTAGTGTGTAATATTAACCCTTAAGAGCAGTGTTTGATGATAAGTTGTTGGCAATTGCAACTGCTAGTTCATCATTTCTATTTAAACTCAAGCCTGAAGATTCCTAAAATCAGAGAAAGTGTTTATGTCATTGTCTTTTTCATACTAAGAGAGATAAAGGTTTTTGAAATCTAGGATCTTTTTCCCATCTCTAAACCTATGCATTTTAAGCAGTGGTAAAGTGCTGAAGTGCTGAAATTATTTCTCAGATCTGAATTTATTATGCACATTTACAAATAGCTATGAAGACTATTTTTTTATCAAACTTCGCTTTTTTTTCAAGGAATAGAAGACCAGAGCTAGAAAGCTTCTGACAGCAGGTTTTGGGCTGCAAGGGTCAAAATTCCTCCAAACATTTTCCCTCTCAGGATTGCATATCTCACCTGCCTTATCTAGACGATAGCCGCTAAAAATATTCAGGTTCTGCTGCAGATTACATAGGTTTTAGTTTCAGGAACATGAATATCTGAGAGACGAGAGGATCAGTGATGCTGTGGTACAAAGCAAGATCCTGGAGAGCCAATGCCAGGGTCTGCAAAGCACTTGGTGAGCATTTAGTAGCTACTAGGCTGTGACTGCAGTCTCCCATCTCAACAGCATGAATGTCCCTGTAATATCTGACCACATTTGTTCATTGTCTTAACCCTCTTCTCTGTCTCATCTTCCTTTGGACTCGTCCCCCTCACCTCCAATTCACTGGGCCTAAGCAACAGTCTGTTTGCAGCAAGGCTATATGTGAGCACAGTGGGAAAGTCACTCGTGTAGGCTGCAAGATTGAAGCTGAAGGATGAGGGCTTCTGCAGCCAAAATGATCTTTCTATTACATATGTGCATAATGCCCACTATAAGGAGGTTTGACTATGGCCTACGGATGTGAGACACCACTGTCAAATTAATATGAATGGAAAAGGACAAACATGCTATAGCAATGGAAACAAAAAACAATCACAATTATTAGAAAAATATTTGTGATAACAAAAGAATATTTTGCTCGTACTCGCCAGTCTCCCCTTTGGCAAGCCCTACAAGAAAATAGAATATGAGAGAAAGGAAAGAAGAGAGAAAGGAAAGAAGAAAGAAAAAAATTACAGGGAGAAGCAGGGAGAGAGTCGAGGGGGGAAGAGAGGCTGAGACAGAGTGGATACTTTTAACTTGTCACAGTACAACACTAGCTTTTAATTAATACAGGGCACGTACAACTTTGAAGACTGTTGCTTGTGCAGTATTTTATGATAAATACATTTTATGGGGTTTTGTTTTTAAAGAGGATTTTGTAAAATAACCTAGCCCAATAAATGATTTACCAGTTGCAATAAAAGATCAAGGAAATTGCTCAGATTTCATCTTGGATCATCTAAATCTCTGAAGTTTATGGAGATCTAAGCTGCCCCCAGATCTACAGTGCTATTAAAAATTTTTGTAGTAGCTAATTATCTTGCATTGCATTTTTTAAAGGTAGCAATCGTAGGAAAGAGGAAGGTCTGGAAACAGACAAAGAGGAGTTTTGTCTGTTTGAGGAGTTGATGCCCTTTGATGGAGAAAGTAGGAGAGAAGGAGACAGACAGAAGTGAGTAACAATCGAAACATCATCCTGCTAAGGTAACAGATTAAACTAACAACTCATAAGGCATCAGATTCTCCTTCAGTCACTCAGGGAAACTGAATTAGCTCTAAGTTTAAAAAATATATTATTAAGGACACATTCTTCACATGGCATGCTATGCAAAATATTAATATTACTTCACCAAAAGCGGAGTAATTTGTTTTCCTGGGTTTTTTTCTTTCTGGTAAAGATGATGTTTTGCCACAAGCAAAGCAGAAAGCAAAAAAATTCTCTCTAAATTCTGTTTTGTTCTAAGCTCATGGGACTTGAACTTAATTAATAAGTAAATAAAGCAAACACTGGTCCTTACTTCAAAGAGGATGATGGATACAGTAAATACATGGCACATTGAAATAATAAAATACAAGCCTCAGCTAGGACAGGCAGCACAGTCATCCTGAAGCATGCCTTATAGCCTTTGTTTCATATCAGGAATATACAATTCATGCCCTTTAACTTACTATGCTCAGACATCTCTGCCACCCCAGGGAACCCTAGGAAAGACAGTGTCACTGCAGGCATGGGGCTCCAAAAACAGCTGGGCTTCCTAAGAAAGGACAAAGACAAGAAATAGAAAAGGAAATGGAAGAAAGGACAGTCATTTTTGCTTAGTCCCCAAATCAGATGGTGAAGTGCATGACAAATTCCTGTTCCCTCTGCTTCTCTGGATACCTTGTGCAACTGCAAAGGCCATGGGCTTGAAAGCCTGGAGACAGGCTGCTGCAGAGACTGTAACCAGAAACCAGTATGTGCTCCAGGAGTGCCTCAGCGCTAGGAAGGATGGACCTGGGCCCTTTCCCAAGAATTTCAAGCTGAACAACTTTGAAAAGAATAAAGGATGAATGCTGCTGACTTAAAATGTACACAGAATCACAGAATACTTTGAGTTGTAAGGGACCTTAAAAGACATCTAGTTCCAAACCCCCTACCATGGGCAGGGACTCCTTCTACTCGTCCAGGTTATTCAGGGTCCTGTCCAACCTGGCCTTGAACACATCCAGGGATGGGGCGTATACACTTAAAAATTATGATTGAATATTAATTGTATCACTAACTCTGCAAGACATGGAAGAGAGAAAATTAAGTCTTTCCACTACAGAAAGCGAGCACCTTGAGATAGGTAATTTATGAGGATTTGGTTAATTGAATTTGAAAATTGAGGTAGGTAAAATGAAACAGTGGGAGCTGGCAAGAATATTTGGATGAACGCTGCTACTCTAAAAGCTATTTTTAAATTATGGCCAGGATGGGGGAGTCCTTAATTGTCCAAATTAACCACAATTAATTTAGCAGAATTATGACAGCCTAATTTTATGAGTGTGGGTCATTCTTCCACCTGATTGCTGCCTCCTCCCATACTCAGGGCAAACCAGCTCTACAGTTGAGTTCAGATTTCTATAGTGTCTGTAAAGTCTTTACCTAACTTTCAGCCAAGACATCAAATGAATGTGGCAAGTGAGAGCAGGGGATGACAGGACTCATGATGTTGAAGACTGCTTGGCATAACTATAAGATATTCCTGTCCCATGATTTGACAAGGAAGTATTGTAAAACTAAATTTTCAGAGACTATTCCACCCTATTCTGATGTTTGTTTTCTGGATGCTTTATTTGAAACTCTAGGGGCTGATTTGCAGAAGACCATAGGTGCCAGAGATGTATATTACCACTGGATTTTGAATATTCAAAGCACAATACAGAAGCATGAGAAAGACTATCAGATCATTTCATTTAGTGTAGGATTGGGTCTTCATTGTTTTCTACTAATTACAAACAGCTGTCCAACTTTTGCAGTTACCTGGAAGATGAAATCCCAGGATTTATAAGTAGATGAAAATATTTCATTATTGTTCCAATATTTTTAATTTCACTTTAATTTATCTTTTAAAGTCATTCCCAATATGTGTATTTTATAATGGAGAAAAGTAATAATATTTGAAGTAACATCTGAGAAAGGCAGTGTCTTACTCTTAAGATGCTGAAAATATTACACTAGAAATCATTTTCTATTTATTCCCCGATACAGCCTCTCAAAGCAATGCAGCATTGTCAAAATTGCATTCTCAGACAAAAAGTACTTCAATTTTTTTTAAAAATCAACTTCAATCATAAATAATACTAAGGATTCAAAGAAAATCTTTCTTTTTTCCAGCCTCAGAACATTTATCTAAATGTAGATACCCCTATAATACAAGAATAGCAAGGCATACTTTTGTGTTGTGAAACTTTTTGATGCTGAGGTTACTTACCACACAGAGAAAGTATATTTATCTAACTCTTCCAGGTAAAAATTGCTCTCTGCAGATGCCTTCTCTACTTCTGGGCTTGCATTGTTCTCAGGACCTGATTTGACTTTGTAACATTTGTCTGGTAGGTTATTCGAGTTGATCTTTAAATTGAAAGAAAAAAACAAGTTAGAATACTAAGGTAATTTGCTGGGCACAGCTAGCAAAGTAAGAGGTGCCAGATTCCCTGTTTTGAACTTCTAACTAACTCTGTTTTACTCCTCACGCTATAACAAACCTGGAAAACAGCAGTGGCAAAGCTGGCTGAAAACACTTTGGATAGACTAGACTATTTCAGTTGGAAGAGACCTATAACAATCATCTGTAGTCCAACTGCCTGTCCAATTCAGGGCTGACCAAAAGTTAAAGCATGCTGTTAGGGGCACTGTGTAAATGCTGCTTAAAAAGGCTTGAGACATCGATCATCTCTCTAGGAAGCCTGTTCCAGGGTTTGGCCATCCTCTCAGTAAAGAAAGACTTCCTAATGTCCATCTGAAACTCCCTTGGCACAGCTTTGAACCATTCCTACATGTCCTACAATTGAATACCAGAGAGAAGAGCTCAGCACCTCCCTTTCCACTTTCCCTCCTCCGGGAGCTGTAGAGAGTGCAGGGTTGTCCCTGAGACACCTTTTCTCTAAGCTAGACAAGTCCTCATCCACTCCTCGCAGGACATGCCTTCCAGACATGTCACCAGTTTTGTTGCCCTCCTGTAGACACATTCAAGGACCTGTACAACATTCTTAAATTGTGAGCCCAGAGCTACACACAGAGTATTGTCCCATTAATTGACTTATGTTCCTATAAGGCTGTGGTTTGACAAACCCTCTCAAGGAGGTGCAAGCTCTTTCAGATACCAGCAGTCAGCCAGTCTTCCTCTACCAGCTTGCTTTTTCCTGTGTTGCATACCACACTCTGACAGCACAAAAACTTGGACATCAACACAGTAAGCCATACGGAGGGAACTGATCTGGGAATGAAATGAATGTTGTTTGGCTTCTTTCTTTTCTTTTTCTTTTATTAACTGGGTTAGTTCTCAGTTGGACCAATTCTGATTCAGGCCACCCTGCACTGGTGCCAGCACAAAGGAGGAAAGGGACAGTGCTGCATCTTTCAGTCCTGATGCCAGTTTATGCTCATTTAAACTACTCTTTAAGCAGAGAATCCTGATCTGTGCTCATCCCTGGAATAACATTTTTTTATGCATGGGATCTGAATCAGCACTGACATCAACTTCTGCAGTGACCATCAGATTCCCTCTGTGCTCATCGTTATTGCCCCTGGTCAGAGAGCAAAACATCACTTCCACCAAGAGAAACAATGAGGTCATAACTTACCAGACCTGCAGGTGACTTCATGAAACTATTAATACCTCCCCAGGCACAATACCAAACTTTGTAAAGGGTTTGTTAGTGAGCAAGCCCAGAGAGGACAAAGGGATAGAATTTAAAACCTGCTATGTTCAAACTAGAAACAGAATTCCCTTTTTGTCCTTTCTTTTAGACACAGAGATGGAAAGCATAGGGTTTAGTGGTAACCACAAAGTCAAATTTTGGTTCTGCACTCCTTTACAGAGCAAGTGGCTGAAATTTTCTAGACTACACTAGAAGATAACCTAAGTGATTTAAGGTCCTATTTGACTTTCACATTTATGAAATTTATAATGAACAAAACATCCAAGTTTATTCTGTACATCTCAAAAAAAATCTCAGTTCTCAGAGAACACAGCATTGATATAAGATGTAGTCACATCACTTTATACTTTGCTAATTATGAAAACTACAAAGATTTATTTTTTTTAACTCTGTAAACCAGTTTGCTCTAAAAGGCAAATTTGTATTCTGAAGCTTGGATTACATAGACCTCATATACATTTTGAATTTCGATTTAAGGGTCATGGACATACAAGATGGAAGTTCATATTCATACCTACATAATGCTACATATTGTTATCGATAAACATGATACAATCATCTTAGTTTCAATGGTTATTGGAAATGCTGCCATGAGCAATACAGTATATTCTCGAAGAAGTGATTCTATATTAATATGAATAGTTAAGGCAGAGTAGAAGTGGGTAGCATGCCCAAACCTGTTTTCAAATAATAAGACCAGGCAGCCATATTTTACCTAGCCACATGACTGTCCAGCTTAATTCCCTGGAAGAAGGCAAGGTTTCAGAGTGGGTAGTATGTGCAGAGTACCTTGATATTGTCTCCATGAAACTATTCCTGTGCAAAGTAGATATAAAGACATTATTTAAGACATAAATCCCTAAGGTGTTCAAGAGTATTATGAGTTAATTTCTCTGAGACTGTGTTTGATCTTGTCTGAAGTACAAAAGCAGAAACTCAGTCATCTTCATGAGGATGGGATTATGGCCACAGAATATATTTTACTTCTCTCAGAAGTCACTGACCATGAGCATCCTGTCCTTTATTGCTACCATTCAATATCTTGAATATATGCAATGGTGCACACACTCATTACAACAAAAACTAAGATGTTGATAATGCCCATCACTCAGAAGATACTCAGTGAGAGACCATTTGCAATTCCTTAGCATAAATGAATCTGGGGGCAGGGAGGACAAAGCATTAACACCTTTGATTTTACTGATATATCCTATATTCTCAAAATAGGTGAGGTCAGACCCAAAGATCTTTCTGATTGTTATAAAAAAATAAATTTAAAAAATCTGTTTATTAAGAGGAACTGTGGAGGAGAATAAACCACTACATGAACGTCTGTCTTCGCTAGGTCTGTTCTTTACATTAATTTGTCATTGTTTCCTATATATGATTGTTAAGTAAAATTATTTTAGAAGATGGTATCCAGAGATACAAGGAGCCCCAAATGACATAAATCAGGACAAATACCTAAATCTTGAACATGTTAAAACAAGGCACTCTTTGAACATTAGGGTTCACTCATCCCATTAAAAAAGAGGGGCTCTTACAACCTTTGAAAGGAGATTTCACATGCTCACATTTCTTTTGTGCAGAAGGTATTCTCATAAGAGGCTCAGTTTAGAAATCTATTCAAACATGCCAATAACTATAAGCTTGTGAGTCATTTTACTGAATCCAAAGGGACTAGACAGTGCTGAATTACCCATGGGTTTACGCACCTCACTGAAACCAGGTCACTTTAATGTGGCTTTCAAAGCCACCCACAACTGAGGTTCCTATAAGATCTTGGCATTTTTTTCAAAGGCTTTGTGTTATTATGGGATTGTAGGAAATGAATTTCACTCTGCCACTCCCATGGGTTGGGTTGCTTTGCCCATTACACCCACTCCATCAGTCCCTAAATCATTCTTCCTATAGATATAAGGCGATACACACACACATGCACACACCAGTCTGAAGTTACATTTATATATAACTCTGGCTTCTCCAAGTTATCCTTACCTTCCTGAAGAAATAAATCACTTCAAATCTTAGTCATTTGAAATGGAGGGAGTTTCCAATTGGCCAATCTGATTTTACTCACAGATAGAGATCAACACATTACTAAAGTCAAAGTTGCAATAATAATCCCCATCCATTGAGTATTTGTGCCATGGCATATTTACAGGTATAAACCCATAGTACACAAATTTGTGAGTACTCCAAGTACTGTGATGATTTTTTTTCTATAGGCAATTAAAAGCATTAAAAATATTTCAGAGTACATCTAGAGCAGAGTGAGACAAATTACCAGAATGATTAATTTGAATATTCATGTTTACAGTTATAGTTCACTGCAACCATGCTGATTTAAGAACGGAAGTGGAGCAACACTTACAGAGTAAAACTGCAACCTTCATTGGAAAATACCTAATTTAGAGCAGATAATGCAGGTAGAAGCAATTCTCAGTAATGCAGTGTCTTTGTGCCTCAGTTCTCAGGATTTACATTAAATCTGAAAGCTTCAGTAGCATCTCACTCAGAAAGTGTTGTCACAATGCAGATATGATTTCATAGTAACTTGTACTGATGACACAATATTTGTTCACAAATTTACAACTTATGTCCTTGACCAAAATACTACAAATACTACAATACTAAAAGAGTCTGATGGTAGGGGTCTTCTGCACAAGTACACGACAGCTTGAAGGGTTTAGATGCATAGGAAACCAATCTCATGTTTAAACATTACTGAAATATCATCCTACAGTGCAGCCTTGATCAAGCTGCTCTTGTTTGATTACTGGATGGTCTTTACTACTACTCCTTTGAAGTTCTTTTGCTAAAGAGATTAGCTCCTTACAGACCTATGTAGGAGACATCTTTACTCCTGGCCATGTGAAGCCTTTTTGTGGCTATAAGAAAATTCACGAGGATAGGTTAAAGAAACACAACAACAGCAAGAAGCAAGCCCACAAAGTTTTTTAAAATGGCACAAGTAGAAGCTATAATGGCTTCTCTGTATGCTTTAAGGGAGATGGACAATGTTCCTAACAAGACCAGTACCTTGTGATGTCCTCCTTGGACTTCCTTCATCCAATATGAGTCACAGTGCTTGTTTGCACTGCCATGGCAATCTTGGTAATCCATTGTAAGGAGAAAAAAAAAAAGCATAAATTATTTTCATACTGTGCATAAGATAAAGCTCTGGAAAGGGGAAGGAGCTGGGCTTTGGTCTCTCTCCCAGAAAGATCCTGTCTGACTTCAGGAAGATCATTTTTCCCCATTCATCCTAGTTATAAATAGGTTTTTATTTCTCTCCTACCTTCCAGAAATGTTAGTATGATAAATGCAGAGAAGACTTTAGATACTGTGGTGCTGGAAATAACAATTGTATAGATATAAAACAGGGAGGAAAGTAGAAATAAAGAAATAATAGACATGAGAAAAATGACATGGAAGGGTATTTTAAAGACTCCAGGAAGCTCTCTTCAGAAGACAGAAGGAAGTTGATTTTCTTGTATGGGCATGGTTGTGGATCAAAAGCAAGGCACAGGGATGCAAAGTACTCAAATAAACATTGATCAGAAGACACAAGTCATGTGTCTTTCAAGCTCCTGAAAGGCAGTGACCTGTGGAATGAACAAAAATGTACTCCCAGATCACAGGAAGAAGTGGTATGACAGAAATAAAAGTCTGTATTACACTTTTTAATGTATGGCATATGAAGGATAAGCCAAAATATACTTTGCGATTATTTCACTTTTTTATCAAGTAGTTTCCACTTCTACTCTGTAGAAGACAGTCAAGTGTTCTTAAAAGAGCAGTACAGGCAGGATCTGTTCTTAGGTGTTACAGTTGTCAATACACAACAGACACATATATAATGTCACAGTTTTGAGCCTGTGTGTTTGTGTATATACCTATGGACATCTTTCTTACTTTCTACATATATATACACACATGTATAGATGTATGTATGCTGAGCATTCATAGTAGATGAGGCATTGACAGGTATTTACGTCATCTGGAGTGAAAGAAGAGGTCTGCTGAAATCAGTGAAAAAGCACAAAATACAGCTGCTCTGTATGTCACACGTGTGCACACATGCAGCATAAACAGTTCCAATTGTCTCCATGTATTCCATGTATGTGATACATGTATGAACTCATAAACACATATTAAAATATAAATATACCATTGTAAAGATGGTTACTGTGGCTTTCTTTGTTCAATTTTTTTATTTTGGCACACTGAAATGGGTTTCCAAACAGCTTTGCTGAAATAATGAATACTTTAACAATGTTTTTTTGGAGTCAAATGAATAAAGCAGCAATTATCTCAGCCAAAAAAATGGGATAATAAAAAGAATAAAGAAAACAATAATATTCTACATTTAAGAAATGGGAGGGAGAAGGAACTCAAGTTTGTTATTTAATCATGACATGCTCTTTTTCTATTTCATTTGTAAGGTTCTGAATGCTCTTTTCTTTCTATACCAGGGAGCTCATTACTTTAATTCCTCATAGATTTCTCTGAACAATTTTTGCTAAGTAAAAACACAATGTAATTCTTCAATGGCTGTAACAGTAAGAAGCTGCTCAAATTAAAGATCAATAAAAAGTACAGAAAAAAATCTGTATGAAAATAAATAAATAAAGGACAAGATGGGAAATGCTTGCAATTAGACAGGATGAAAAATCTAAAAAGAAATTAAATTTAGTTGTAATACATTTCCCATTCTTTTCTCCATGAAAATTACTACTGAAGTGGTTTTTTTTCTGTAATTTAAATGTTAAGCTGCCAGATGTGTGTCTCATGCTTGAAGAGTTGAAGCTTTGCATTATTTAGCATATTAAGATTCACAGAATTTAAAAAAGGGTTCCTTTATTGCCTGGAGGTTCTAATTAAGTAAACCTTAGCCTGGTACATTTAAAACTTGCTATACAAGAGATTTTGCTTCCTTTTTTTTCTCTGTAGCCAAGTCTCATCAATATAATAAATATGGAAAATGCTTAAGATGATATAATTTTTCTTTGGCTTGAGGAATTAAACCTATCTATTATTTTAAGAAGTTTTTAATAGAGGCCAGCAATCAGAAAGACATTTAAAGACTCCAGTCTACTTTTTAATCATAGGAATTGCTCTTAGTTCATGGGGGGGAAATGTGTCTTGTAAAACTGAGCTGTGTAGAAATTGTTTCTTCACATGCACAAAACAAAGGAGTTCTGATACAGAAACAAGAATTGTACAGTTCTTTATATTAAATTGTGTTTTACTTTTTTATAACTTTTTATAATTGACCACAGAAAACTAATAAAGCATTAATTAGTGGCACTATCAGCTATTTGTTCATTGCAGGAACTGGGTTTGCTGCATCAGAAACCCTAATAACATAGGAATTCCTCTGACATACAGTGCCCATAAATCATAACTTAAATACAGTTATTTTTGCCATTTTAGAAAATGTCAAAGGTGTCAACTTTGTCCAGATATAACACTTAGCAGCGACTATTTTAGTAAATTGACTCAAAATACATTTTGTTCCCTGACAGGGAAACATAATACCATTCATGATAAAGATGAACAATTTGTGGAGGAAAAAATAGCACCAAGAAAGAATGATCAAAGACAGGTATCATAGCTATGATGATGGTACAGTGGCAGGTGTAGACTCTCTGTTAATAGGTGTATTTAGAAGTCAAGAAACATATGCATAAGCACAGGAAAATATGATGACACCAGGGCCTGGAAAAGACAATAAAATTCTTAATCCAATGCTATAAATCTCTGATCAGGTATTAAAGAGAAGTCCAGCAGAATAATTTAAATGCCTTACATTTTCATCAGTGAAATAGAAGAAAATGGGAGAGGTTTTTTTTCCCCCACCACTGTGGAATGGGCATGACAACAGTAATGCCTGGATTTGGAAAAGCATGGTGAGATGAAGTTTATTTCCAGACTTTGACAATGCTGAGAGAAGTCATTTCTTTGTGATATAAAGTCTCAGCCAAACAGTTTAGATGCCACACAGATAACACCTGATATGGGATACAAAGCAAAGGTTACGTGTACCAAGTCCTTGAGTTCAGTTGGGACCCACATTTTTAAAACAGGATGGAAAGAGGTTGGATACAAAAATGTTAATGCAACTCTGTTACCTTACTCAGCCTCAGCCTTCTCAGGACAATAGCTGAACACAGTAGCATGACCTTTAAAATTAGAGGGTGTCTTACTGCTTCTTAACCCTTGTAGAATCAAATGCAACCTTTCTTTTATCCTCTGCATTCAGTCTGGAAGTTATGATCTTTGGTTATGTCTTCTGTAAGACATATTGTGGTGCTACAAGAGTGGACCTGCAGAATGAAACTAGCAGTTCAAAGGACACCTCTAAACAGTGGGGACTTCACTGTGTTTTGAAGACTTCATGTCAGACTAGCTTTAGTCTGGGCCTGGTAACCGACAGCCCACTAATACCTGATACACACACCTGAAGCACATCCCATTGCTCAGCTTCACGTTAAAAGTGGCCACTGCTTGTCCTCTGAGATCACTCTGCAGTGCAAACAGAGCAACTGGGGCAGGGCATTCACTTCAAAAGTGTCCTAAATACCTAAATGGTAATGTAAGTGGGAAACAGATTTTCTGTGATGCAAAACATTCAGAGGCTGCATATAGGGCTGATACTGTGAATTTTTTATGTATTGGGGGCAGGGGGAGAGGAAAGCTAAAAGTTTTGTTTGTTTTTTTTTAATATGGACAAAAAGAAATAGCACAGCTAGGAAATTACAGTAGTTTGATGGGAACTACTTCTAGCTTATACGGAGCCAGAGAAGGATGAAGTGCACACCCATCTGAGGGCCACAACCTCTCTCTAAGTCAGTAGGAAAGGATTTTATAGTGGTGCAATTGAGGAGTGGGACAGCAAACAAAGAAATCATCAAATTGGTTAAATTACAGCAGGGAGAGAAAATAATGAGAAGATCCTATCTGGACTTCCTCCCCAGTAATATCCCGGCCTGTGGGAAATCAAGTAGCATGGTAAGAGTTGAAAAATATAAGAGTTTGGATTGTGTGGATTGCACAACTGTGAGCAGGAGCTGAACTTGATCCTTCTTGGAAGAATAAATCCAATCCAATCCTTTACGCAGTCCTGCCCAGAGGAGGAAAAGAACAGCAGAGAAAGAGAAGGTTCAGCTGTCTGAGGCTCTGTCTCTGGAGCTGTACCTGTAGTAAAAAAAATTAGGGGTAAGCAATCTTCATTTTAAAACATCATTTTGTTCCCTTGAAAGTGGCATCCATGAGGAATTACCAATGAGAGTAGCTTTGGGTTTTTTGGTTTAGGTAATTATTTTTACATCTGCATATGACTGTATGCAAACAGCACCTCAGAAGGAAGAAAAAACACATTGCAGTATAATGAGAAATATTACAATGAAGGTTCACTGGTTTTCATGAAATTGTTTCAGAAGTGGCTGTGAGCATAGATATAACCATCTCAACAAAACTATTTGTCACTTACATAGCATGTTTTAATAAGCGTAAAACTTTCTTTACCAAGGTAATGATAAAGTTAGAATGAAGCTGCATCTGTGTTTGGTATTTTGATATGGAGGGGACATCCTAATACATTCTGAATAACATTCTGAATATTATCTGCTAGCATACTAAGCCTCACAGTTAGACTGATGCCACCTTTGCTTAAATGTTATTCTGAAGCTTTATTCAGACAGAAATGCTTTTTGATGTCACAAAAGGACACATTTCACTTTACAACATTTTTCCACAGATACAGAAAGGCTGTGGAATTGGAGATCTTAAATATGAGCACTATTTAACACCTAATTTTCAATAGGTGGTTTATTTTACAAGACAGACATTGAGCAAAAGAATCCTTCAGAGCTGGAACATCTGAAAATCAGGAGCTAAAACTTCATCCTGGATATGCCCTAGAAAGGTGATAGAGCAGAGGATTGAAGGAACCACAGAAGTGCTGTCAACCCCCCAAAACAAGCAGAATGCTGTCTGCTTGTAACAGTTCGACTAACAGTATTTCTAAGAAATATTTTATGTGTTGTCAGGGGGTTTACTTGTGGTATATGCATAACTGTGGAGATTGAAAAGTGAAATTAGACTTCATATGAGAGCAAGGCTGGGCAGCAGCCACCTGTTGGGATGAGTGTTGGTGCTGACAAAAATGCAGGCACTGTTGAAGCTCCAAGTTAAACATCAGGTACAGTATAAATCCTAGTTTATATGGCATTCTGCAGAAATTAACTCGGGATTTCAAAATGAAGCCTTTTTCTCTCCGTATTTCTGAGAACAGATAATGAGTTTAGTGGTTACATTACTGAGAGTGTTTCATCACAGAAAATCTGTGCTTTAGTGATGTGCTTTTTGAAATAAGTTTTTCATTAAATTAACATGCATAGAATCACTAAGTACCGAAAACTGAGTGGATCAAGAAAAACTTCTGTTGACTTGTGAATAAAGATAAGGAAAAACATTTTTCACCCAATTCAAAATCGACGAATGCTTTTGGAGACCTGCTTGTATTTTGGGCAAACTCAGAATTTTATTCTTTATAAGTCTTCAGTCAATTACAGTCTTATCTCTTAGACTATACTGAGTCAGATCCTCTGATGACCTCCTTTGAATCCAACCTGGCTTTGATAAAAGTTGTGGCAATTCAGTACTTTTCAAAATCAGGCTACTTCTCTAACTGCATTGTTTCAGGATATTTGTAAGAACATCTTGAACTGAAAATGTGGGTTCTAAAGTGCTGTCTTTGGCATTGGATCTCTATAAACTCCACATAAGTGATTTGAATAAAAATTCAACATGTTAGTTTTGGATCTAGATAAACATTAATGATGGAAGTAGGGGGAAGAGGGGAGAAAGAATAGATGTCTACCTGCACAACTAATAATTGTGTTTAGAGACACACTCTAAGGTGGAAACATCCAAATCTTGACAAGAAAAAGAAAACAGAAAAAAAAACCCTCAAAGCAGCCAAAAGCAAATGTCAAACACCGTTAAATATTAATTTAAAACTTTTTTGTTCATGCAGGTTACTCATATTTTAAATATTGTGAGTATTCTAAGCTGCTTTGCACAACTAATGTTGGGCAAATCAACTAAATAAATTTCTAAGCAGATTCTATCAATGTAAAAATTGGGAAAAAATTCTAACTTAGAACTGTTATTATATTCTTAGGAGGACCAACATCTAGAAAAGACATGTTAAGTGTTGGTCTTATTAGGAGGTGTAATGAGAACCCTTGAAAGATTGGAAATTTTTATTACTTTTTTCTGTAACATGCTTAACCTTTTGCCACCAAGACCATTTAACAAAAATTGACACTAGCTCTGTATTCTACTTCTTACTCATTTAAGATCGCCAACATCAATATTCAATGTTTCTAAATCTTGATTTAGCAATGCCATACTAGCTCCTACTTCGATCTGTGCCTGTTTAACATAAGATGCTCAACAAATATACCTATAGCAGTGGACACATAGTCCTAGCTTTCTTGGGCAGTCAACAGAGAAAGACAGCTGCAAAGAAATTATTTTTGAGTGACATTTCATGGGTTGCAGTAAAAGGAAAACTGGCACATCAACTGGCTTCAAAGTCACATGGATCCAAAATTCTACTGCATCATTTCGGGGAGCCCACAGACTTGAAGACAACTACAAGCTACTGTTTACACAGATAATAGGGACCTATCCGACCTCAGGTAGCTATCTCTTACCTTATATATCTCAGTTCCATGTCTAACCATGACCTATTATAGCCTTCTGGTACAGAAAGAGAGACACTGTCTCCCTTCAAAAGGCAAGATTAATTTATTTTCACTTGCACTTTCATCTCTACATGCCAGCCAAGGGAGTGAGAATTGCCCTTTCCCTTAAATGAAAGCTGCCCTTGCCTTGTTCATGATGAGCGAGAGAGTCCTGAGCAATGGGTACAACTGTAGATCTCAGGTCAGCTCCCAATGCTCTCTCTGCTGCATCAGCTACTCAATCTGCCTATTCATCCTAAACATCTGTACCATGACCAGGAGGGCTGCCTGGCACCTGGTACGTGTGCATGGGTGTGAGAACAAAGGGGAGCATGGGCAGCAGCAGTTTCAGCACCTGCACAGCCCTTTTTGCATTGTGGGACAGAAAGCACAATTCACTACCTAGGTTATGAAGCAGGAGTGGCTGTCTCTAACTTTGATACCTCAGATCCCTGTGCCATGGTAAGTCTGCCTCTGGCCATCATGGTGGTATCTGGGTTTAGAATAGGACCTAGATGTTATATTGCTCTTCTCAAGCACATATTTTTTAAATGAGATTCAAAAAGAAAACAAATAAATTTTAAAAACCCAACCAACAAAAACAAGTCAACAAATCCAAGAAAAAAAAGATCTTTGCAGCTTGCTAGACTTTGCCTTCAAAAGAAACCCCACATCCCAGAAGCAAATGTTGCCTGATGTAAATACAGGCAGGCACTCTTACATAATTTAGCTTAGCACAATTAACAAAGGATATTGCTATTAATGTGCTGCAGGAAGAAAAAGTACTTCCCAAGCACCTAACAGCAACATGTTGTGATGCATGGATATAAATGACCAAGTAAAATGAAAGGATGTAAAAATGTCACAGAAACACCAGCCATAATCTAATGTTGTCAGTGCACTGCACGCACACCTTGTAATTACTAACACATTTGGCCTACAAATACTTTTTAGACAGGGGAGCCCACCACTTCTGTACCTTTTTGCCTAAGCTGCTTTTGATCCCTCACAATTGATTTAAACTTTTCCATCACTTCCTTTGCCCACTGAAATAATGATGAGATGATATCATGGGGCGAGGGGGAAGGGAGATGTGGGTATTTACACACATGCCAAACAGATCTATTTTCAAACTTCGAGTAAATTAAGTAACGCAATAAAAGTCCTAACCTGCTGGAAGCATTTTAAGCTCTTCTCTTTTCCTCCCAGCTTCTTCTGACACACACGCTTCTCCTCCTTTCACAGCATTAAACTGCTTTTCCACTTCCTTTACAACAGTGGGAATACTTCCCTTATGGGTGTCGGGATCTTTCGGGGAGGTCAGAGGTTGCCCTGTAGAGGAAATGACAAGCTGTGAAATGTAAAAGAACAATTCCTTCCACATGTTTCCTTGCTCCAGGAGCAGAAAGAGGTTGTTGGCTAGCATCACGATGGGATGGGCCAGGCCCTTGTCTTAACATTCCTGTCAAAACTAATTTACAATTAAAGACTTGCGCAACTGTTTAAAGCTTTACAACTCTGGCGAGTTTCAAGGACTGCTGAAGCCAAGTGGTACAAACCAACCTTGTTATTAACAGCCAGACACACAGACAGAAGGAAGACAGATCAAAAAATGTTCTAAATAATATGGTAACCAGAAAGACTGCATACCTGAAAATGATCTTTCTGTATAATATTTATTTCTATTATAAGCTCAGATTTGGAGAACTAAAAACATTTCAAACTTTTTTCTGGTATAAGCTCAGATTTGGAGAACTAAAAATACTTCAAACTTTTTTCTGATTGATGCATAGGGAACAGGAACCACATGTGCTGCTGTTAGACAGCAAACCTTGTAGGGGAAGGGAAAATTATTTGTTCATTGCAAAAAAAAATGTGTCCTTAAAACCATTTTCAAACAGGTGAGTTGTTTTTTTCTTTACATTCCCAAATTATAGTAGAGTCAGAGGTATGAGGGACAAGCAGACTTTCTGGAAAGAAAACAGACATAGAAAATCTGCATGTAGGTGTTTGGTCCAAAGACAGCTGAGGTAGTGATAGTCTTTCTACATGACTGTTGTGGTTTAACCCCAGACAGCAGCCAAGGTCCATGCAGCCACTCACTCCCCCATCAGTGGGATAGGGGAGACAATCAGAAGGGTAAGAGCTAGAAAACTCATGGGTTGAGATAAAGACAGCTCAAACCAGCACAATGACAAATCTACCCAGGAAAGCAATAGGAACGAACATCTCTGCTAGCCCAGATACTGGGAGCATGTAGTCATGTTAACACAACACTGTACCAGTTCTACAATAACAAGATCATCCTGCTGCTAGGACCAAACTAGCCTGGCTACCTTTGAACACTTTCCCTTAAAATCTTGTCTGATAACACCTCTTCTCCAACACAGCCAGGCTAAGCAAAACTCCTGTCTTGATTTCACACTGTAGTGCTTGGGATAATTTCTGCTTAAAAAAAAATCCACAATTGATCATGACTATAGCGGTTCACCTAAAACTACACAAAACTTGGCACTAAAAAAAAATATTTTAAAATGTTGTTTCAGTATCTTCATCCTCCTTGGTGACTCTTCCACCTTCTCCCTTGTAAGCACCCTTTTTAGGTCTTGAGTGCCCATCTGTATATGCTAGTACAGTGCTGATCATAACTTCAGGACTTCAAAATGGCCAATATTAAAATGGTGTGAGTAAGTCAACTAGAATAAAAAGGTTTTCCTTTGGTTCTAAAAACTACAGAGTATCAGCCCTAGTTTTCCACTTGCTTGTTTTATTTGATCACAATTTTTGATGGGCACAAATAGGTGCTTGCATGTCAAGTCAGAATAACAGCACAGACAGAAGAGAAAGCATTTAGAAGTGCAGAGTAACACTTCCCAAATGAGCCTCAGTCTGACCTAAAAGTGTTTGAGCTGAAGAACTTAATATATGAGTGCTGTCCAGGTTCTTTCCTGAGGATGAAAGAGCTGACACTTTCAAAAAAGACTGAGTTAACTGACATTTTGCACATGTGAATCCCCTCTTCTATGGACATTGAAGTCAAAAGGGATCT
>NW_008659835.1:870-19258 GCF_000695815.1 Acanthisitta chloris | reverse complement strand
GTGTTATCTGGATGAATATTTTATGTGGAGATCCACACTTTTGAAGTTTTCATGCATTTAGAAGCCCATGTTACTTAGATTCAAGCCTATCAAGGCAACATTTCTGACAGTTGCATCAAATTTTCCTACCTAAGCTGCTTCTATTAGAATTGTTACCATCTTCACACAACAATGGCTAATGAATTCCATGCATAAATTTTCATTTATTTAGTGATGGGAACTGTTGATCCCTTAATGGGCAGCAGATCAACAACAGAAGATTTTCTTAAGAAAAGCAAAGAACTGGTAGTGAAAGAAGAAGCTGTCTTCTACGATGAACCTCTTATGGAATACCACTTCAAAAGAATGAAGAGAAGATATGGTTTGGACTAAGAGGTACACTAGATCTGACAATGTGTATCTGTGATGTACAAAGGAGGTAGAATGGGAGGTGTTAGATTGCATTGCCCTGTATTGTACTCTGAAGCAGAGAACCTGTGCAGCAACAAAGAGCCATACCTAGCCCAACACAGAGCTGTGGTTTAAAAGAATAATGTAGCCTGGAGTTAATGGAAATAATATGAAGATTCTGTTTTAAACTACTAAAACCAAGACAAACTTGAAGTGAAGGTTAAAACACCATTTCCTAACCTGCTCTATTTTGCTTATATGTTGCAGCACCACATATGGTATCAATAAATAAGATCATTCACTATTTAGACTACTGCAGTAGAGTGAGTTACAGAGCACCCGTCTTCATTTAGACTGTTCTTTCTTTTTCTGGTTTGTGTCTCAACCTTAATGTCATTTAACAGATCTTTCCCCACCCCACCCCCAGCCCCTGGCTTTTGGTGGTTTAACAGATATAATACTGTATTTATAGGACATATCAATGTGCGACAGCTTGCCACAGATCACAAACACATTTTTCTGTTGGAAATCTTGAAGTCGTGATTTTCACCACGTGATCTCCCGTTCTCTAAGGTTTGCTCCTTTAATTGTAAATAGCCAGAAAGTCATCAAGCTAGCGTTTAATAAACTTTTAATTTGAAATGGATTACCACATGTTGTGTTTGTTTACCCATTATTAAATCTCTTAGCAACATATCACCAGCAGAAATAACATACTGTAGCACTGCATAGATACATTAAAAAACAAACCCATGGGGGATATTGGCAGCTAATAATATCTTTAAAGAAGGCTCCATGAAAAATAAATAAATATAAGCAATATAAAAAAATTACTCCTAGAAATTTTGTTATTGTAAAACTGTTTGGCAGGGAAACTGCAGATCTTCTATGATCACCTTATCAGCAAATTTCAGAGGTCTGAATGCAAAATAAGACATACACTAATGCTCTTTCTCAGTTCTTAAAAACGCATCTTTGACTTTTCAAACAGAGCATCACGAGTTTTTCCATATATTTCCAGAAAGCGTGACTTATTTAGCTGCATCCTCAATGTGTATTTCCACATGCATATGTAGGACCAAACAAGTTTGATTCATTAAGAGTTTGCTCATGAGAAGAATTGCCTGCAACTCCACCTTTTGGATATGCTATTCATGGTTTGCTGCATCTCAAGGCACCTTAGCAGATATGTAGAAGGTATATGACAACAAAAAGGACCTTACTCCTCAGTACTGTGTATGTTTACACCTCCATGCTTCTAGTATCAGGGTGGTTATATAAAAGCCTTTTGATCACAGTGCAGCTGCTGCTTAGCTTAAAAGCATCTCAGGGCAAACCTCATTTTCTTTATCTCCTAAATCATTACTCACTCTCTGAAAAATACTTGTACTGGCCTCTTTTCATGTTATACTTCCGACCTGAGCTGCACATTTACCGTGCTAAATGATTATTGCTTATCTGTTCTCTTTTCTTCCTTCCAATATTTTCCTATTTTCCTCTTATGTCTTCTACATTGTATCACTGCTGCTGTTCTCAAATGCCTGAGGAAACCCCATACTGAAGAACTAAATCTCTGTTTCAAATCTGTACATAATATTTGCACATACACTACAATCTGTGGGTTGGCTGCATCCTTCAGTTCATTAAACAAGAGAGAATATAAAAATGTCTGTATAACAAAAAAGAATTCTCTTTGTCCATGGCAGTCAGATAGCATACATTGAAAAAGAAAAGAACAACAGCAGTGTCCTGCCATTCTCCCCATTAAGAGATTTCTAACAAAAGAGGAGCAATTTGTGAGTCCATATAGTCAATTATATCTTCCGTGTACCTACATCAGAACGCTCACAGAGGCCAGGGAGGATGCTCAGGCTAAAAGGAACATTCAGTGATTTTTTAAGAAAACTTCTGGGGAAGTCTGCTGTACACAAACAAATGATAATTGCCTTTCCTATGGGTTACCACTTGATTGAATCTAAATGGAATTTCATAGGAGTAGCATAAGGCATGCCTCTGATGCCAGAACTATTTCTCTGCCAAGTTTGAAGTCCTTTTTGTTGCCCAGGGAGGTGCTAGAGTTCTTCCAGAAAAAAATAGACCCCAAAAAAGTTGTTGGTTTTTTTTTTTCTGTTCCTGTGAGCTTGGTGTTATAAGCAGCTGAACTGTCACTACTGTGACATTCCAAGCATTATTCAGCCTTAAGCGTAGGCCAGCATGGAAAGTTTCATCCTCAATAATGAGGCTGGTTTAATTTGCTCACACCTGAAAACAAAGTTAAACCACCTTAATAAAAAGAATCACAGTATTCCTGCTATAACACACGTTGGACCAATATCTGAATGAAGAAAATCCAGCTGAACAAGAACAATAATGACTAACCAACACTGAAATGAAACTATGATTTGCTCTCATGAAAGCCTGAATATAAACATCAAAGTTTGAAGTCATCACCTTGTGGTCCAGACTGTGCAACTTTCTCTGAGACACCATTCTTTTCAGCAACGCTTGAATACATGAGGTCAGGTGGGAGATGAAGATGCATATCACACTTATTCTGCTTATCTGAATCCTGTGATGATTTATTTATCTATTAAGAGAAGGGGAAAAATAAATAAAAATAAAAAGCAGTCCAGAATTCCACAAAGCCCAGAACATTCTTGTTTGTACACTCTTTGTGAACCCTAGAAGTCCAAGATATTGCTATGAGAATCTTAGGAAGTTCTTGTTTCTCTGTACTCCATTTACTGTCTTCTCCTGTATGAGTTTCCCATGTACATCTTTGCTATGCTCACTGACACAAGCAGATATCACAGTAAATCAGGGGTCACCCACAATCCAATTTCAGAATCATATGGGAAAATATAGATACCCTGGATTATTAAATCATCCCATCTTATACGCTGATTTGAAAGACTAATTTTGCAGCTTTGGGATCTTTGCCATCTCCCTGCCCAACCATTTTGACTCTTTCGGGTTATTTTTTTAATCATCGCTCTACTAAAGTTGCTTCTGACATTCTCTTTCCTAGCATATCTTAGCTATATTTGTTGTATAAATTCTTATTTCTCTACATGATTCTGAATCTATTTTCACTTTCTTTTACTCTTGGTAGACCCAAAAATTATAATTGCCTGGAAATCATCGCTACATGAAAATTAAAAATTGCACTTTCTATTAAGTAATCCCACACATTATAATTGAGATGCTTTCAAAAGTCACCTATTTCAGTAAGTACTTTTTCTTCTTCCAGACATGTCTATAAAAGAGGTATAAGTTTGAGATTTTGTTAATATTCTGGATGAATGAATGTATCTTGGTTACAATAAAACCTATAATTTGCCAATCCAGAAAGTTTCCACTGAAGAGGAGTTCTTAATTCAGGTCCATTTTCATTAAAGACATACAAAAAATATCACATGTGAATTATGATCAAAAAGTATTCAAAAGTAAGGTTCATACCACAACAGGGCCTTGCTCGCTAGCTGGGGATCCCACACATACAAGTGCAAAATTATCATGAACAATATTATTTTATGTTGTAGCTATATGAAAGCACCTCTGTGATTCAGTAAAACTGTAGAGGAAATGAACATGTACTAGTGGCAGGCTCAAACTCAGAATTTGAACTTTTGATCCAATTACCCAGCACCCCAAGCAATATTTTTTTATTTGAAATAATTCTAAAATCTGGCTACAAAATGCCCACTAATTTAATGTAAAATTTGGAGATGCATGTGATTTAGATCCCTACTAGGAAGGCTGAGAAACTGCTTTTTGGAAAGACAGTATTGATTTTAAGGCTGACAGAAGCAAAGTGGAATCTGTTCTAAGGAACAGTGAATAAACGAACAAACCTAATTTTTTTCAATACAAACCTGAAAGTAGAGATTGCATAACCAGTGATCCAAGTCTTGAGAAATAAAATTTTCAATTTTTTTGAATCTGTCTACTTTGGAGTCATAATGTCCTCTGAGGAAGGGACATTTAAATTTTCCCTCCAAAGCATTAAAATTGTTGTCACATAAGGGAAAAACTCCCCATCCCACTTCTCGATCAATACAGGTGTAGGTCCCATGAAGAAGGAAGAGTTCAAAGAGGAGTACCATGCCTGGCTTCACAGCTTTGGGGTGTGGTAGAACCTAGCAGAGGAAAAAGATTTATTAGTTACAAAAGCATCACAAGGGAACTGACTTTCTTTTATCAAGTAAAGCTCTACAGACTTCATATCACTGAACCAATTTTGCATGCTAAAACAATTAACAACTCCTCTCTTTCCAGCAAGTCATGTATTGTAAACTTTTTCACTCAGACAAAAAATGCTGTGGGGTTTTTTGCACACTAATTTTGTGATTTCTGGGGGGGTTTCCCACAAAAAATGCTGTGGGGTTTTTTGCACGCTAATTTTGTGATTTCTGGGGGGGGTTTCTTTAGCTTTCTGAAAGGGTTCATTTTCTGTCTTTATTTACCAGTGGTGGAAAAGCACTGGCACTAGAAAACTTTAAGACAGAGTAACAAACCAACATGAAAATCTGAGGTGTCCCTGTGAGGGTTGTGACTGGGTTCTTCTTGCAGCAACTTTGGAGAGTTCATCCAAATACCCAATGAGAACACTTGCAGACTTACTCCTCACTGAGTCACAAACTCTTCTCCACCCAGTTCTGGAAATGATGCTGGTACACAATAGCTTTCTCCCTTCAAATTAAAGCAGGGAAACTCTTATTGCAAAGTATGTGAACCTCAGAGTAGGTCAAAAAGGATTTTGAGGTAAAAAATTCTCAGCATACCAAAGACTAGCAAACACTGTTTACACTTTTCATAAGATAGGTAGAGATATTCTTCTGAGCAGTTTGGAGCTATGGAAGAGGGTTACTAATGCCTTAGGGCCCTGAAGCAATTGTGTTCCCATGGCAAAGACATGAAAACTAGTGGTGAAGAAACACCCTGAAGTAATGAACTTATGTAAATCCCTCTGTAAGGTTTTAGTGGGTAGAGAAGGAAGTAAACACAAAGAAAATGTCATCTGGTCCTATGCCATGGTTTTAACTATTTCCTGTAATTAAGGTGGGGGTTGACCCAGGTTCTATTGAAGAATCCTAACACATTCAAAAGGACAAACAAAACACAAAACAAACAAACAAAAACAAAACCAACAAAAAAAAGTTAGAACACAGAAGGTGACTGCCATACTCAGGCTAACTGCTACGCAAGGTAGACACCTGGAAACAAGGGGAGAAAGTACATCAGCTACACCTCTCACACAGTGAAACATCTGGCTCACCACTATTCCTACATATTCTCCTGAGAGAATTGGGACTGCCTAATCTCTTAAATAAACAATCTTGGATGTTTCTTCAATAAAGAAAATAATCAATTATTTGAATGTTTTTCACATTTTTAGTTCCCGTTTCAGTCCTCAGAGTTCATAGCAGCAAATGACTTAGTACCCTTGTCTGGCAGACACTCCTTCCAGCCAAGGGAGAGAAAGAGGAACCTTTTGTCCTTCTCTCCTCCCAATGAACTAGCACATACTTGCAGAAGGCTGCAATATTCAAAGACATCCTCTGACTCTGAGTGTCCCGTAGGATATACTCTGAGTACTTTTTGAAGCTCAGAATAAGACCTCCAAATAGGAGACATCCATGCAAACCAATCACCCACTATGAAAAGACTAAAATGCAAAGTCTTCTTAAATTAGCAGGGACTTCCTCATTCAAATGACAGTCTGCAGTCAATAACCAGCCATATACCTTTTCTGTTCTTTTTTGGTGTATATTTTTGGTTAAAAGCATCACTTCTTTTATACTCCTGATTGAACAGTAGGGAATATAATTAGCATAACTCAGGTGCAGTCAAGCTTTTTTTCACTTTTTCTGAAGCAGCCAAGGGATTTGCCCACCCCTATATCTGCCATGTTATGAGATAAGTATTCATAGGTGTGCTACATACTGTAACTTTTTGAAGAGGTGAATATAAATTATTATTCCCAATAATAAGCCTTTCTATTTCAAGTTATATATTATAATGGAAAGAGAGAAAAATCATTTAAGGAAATCTTTTAAAATTATAAATATTGTCATTATTATGTAGGTGCACTTTATATTAATTATGTAAATATATTCTAAGACTTAGTGTAGGCTTAAAATGAAACAGAAGTATCTGTTGAAAAATGCCATAACCCTGTGGCAGCTGCTATTAAACCATTAACAGTATCAGGTTTCATTTAAACCAGATTTACCATTTTCTGTAACAGCCCGTGGGAAAGCTAAAAACATTAGGCACAAATTACTGACAAAAGAGATCCTTAATCAAGCCATACATTTCATTTGGCTAGCTGGGTGCTAGATAGCAGCCTCAGTGCTACAAATTAAAGGTGATGGTTATGAGGCTGTGATCAAAGACAGTTACCTGCATTATTGAACAATCCCAAAGCATACACAGATGAAATCATTGCTGTATCACAACATCCTTTTCTATTTCTCCCTTGTTTCCCAGACTTACTTTTTTCTTAAGAATAACTCAATAGTATACACTCTTCTGTTAGCCTGCCAATACATAGGCAGTGGTCAAGCAGCTGATGTAAGGGTAATAATCATGACTATTAAAATTTTATTTCTTTGTTTCTGGCTCACTGTTATTCTTCCTTTGCTGCAAGCTCTTATCCTGGCTTAGACTGCAAACTCATTCTTTGGGACTGGAAGCATCCTTTTGCTTACATTTGTAGGAGCTGGCTGTTTAAACCATGCCATGATGGAAACACAAAATGACAAAACATAAACAAGGATTTTATCACACCTGCCTGTTACAAAGCCTGAGGTTGTGAGGCCCATCATTCTGGGTGTCCTTATGAATGAACACTGGGTGCCTGATCCAGGTAGGACAGTCACACATCTCAGCTTACACAGTCAAATGAAACATACCTACCAAGTAAGAAATTTCTTTCTGTTGAATCCATATAAAAAATTCAGCCAAGCCTCTGCCTGTGACTCTATGCTGGTGTGCTGAGTTTTCATGCAGGTGCCTGTGGCCACTGGGGGTGTGGTTTATATGGGGGAAACTGCTGTTTAGGAAGGGATAGCCAGGCTGAAGCAGGAAAGTTTCAAAAAGGAGGCAGGTCCTCTCAACAGTCCAATGCTAAACCTTTTCCCTCCACCACAAAGAACACATCTCCGTCACAGCTCACTGTCCCACAGCCGCAGGGTCGGACAGCCCTGGGAGGGAGCTCAGTCTTGTGCCACCTGCCCTTCATAAGCCTCCTCCTAGGCAGCAAGTCTGAGAGCTGGGATTTGGGGCATGGCCAGCATGGCCTGTCGGCATAGATGCGCATAGATGTGCATATTCAGGCACATAGCTCCGATTGAAATCCACAATCCGTGAGTGCCTGTATGCCTCTGAGGGTTTGGTCTGTCATGCTCAGGTACAGAGCAAGGAATAGCTCAAGTGGATAAAAGAGAACGATGAGGATCAGTAACTGCTCTCCTTCGAGAGACTCAGAGCAGTGCCTGGGATAGGCAAGGCACAGGCAGCTCAGACTGACCAGTTTGTTTTGTTGGATTAATTTGTTCATGAAGAAAAAAATATAAAATCAGCAGTTATATTTTCCCTGCTGGTGACAACTTCTTTTGAGGCATTATCTGATAAATTAATCCACAAGCCTGCACTAATATTGTTGCCACTCAAAGAGAGCATACTACATAACGACAGCTCCTGGGCTTAAATAGGTCTACTCTCCAACAATTTAGCTCACTGTTTCTCCTTGCTCAGGTAAAATTTTCATTGAGGTCTGTGAGGTGTATAGACTTTCACAGTGCTATGCAAGCATCCAGCACCCACTGGTCTAATTTCTTCTGCAAAGAGAGATGCAGCAGAGAATAAATAATGCTTGTGTGTGCCTGCACAGGCACAAATAATTCTTCTTAGTCTGCAGTTAACAGTGTTGCATTTAATTGAATTAAATCATAGTGAACTAAAATTATCTCTTGCCACTATTTCTGAATTCAACTGTTTTATATCAGTTTTATTGTAATACATCTTACTTTCCCATATGCCACTATAATTTCAGCAAAGAAATCATTTACTCTATAGAGAGAATGAATTCTATTTGAATATTTCAATAAACAGATCCAGTGAGAGGTTTTGGGGGGTTTTGTCTGACTTACTCTAGGTCTTTAACCTTGCCAGAGAAGAAATAAACTTTTGCTTATCACCTCTGCAGCTTCAAATGTCTTCAATTTAGCAAAAAAAAATGGACAAAATTTACATTACTTAATTCACAATACACAAAAATTTGACCATTACAACTCAAATAAATTAAAGTGAATTAAAATGCACAAAGGCAATTCAATGTTTACTAGAAGAATCTTGAAAAATACCATATAAATTATTGGCACATCATTTCTAATTATGAAAACTGCAGCACATGAACCTCACTGGTGTAAAACACAGGTAGGAAACCTTTTAAATAGGAAGCAGCTCCCATAATTGAAAAGTAAAAAATTAATTCACTATGTGAAATGAATAGTTCTGGAGATGAGGCTGTTATTGCCAAAATACAGTGGTGCTTTCACAACCAGATTTCAAGCTCTCCCTGTTTATGTGTAAGACCTGTATACAGGCAGAGGGAAGGGCATTCTTGGGAAGTGTTTGTGTAACTTTAAAATTTATAAAAGGCCAGAGGGAAGGAAATAGAAACATGGACTGAAGTAAAAATAAAATATCATGTTATTAGGGTTTTCCAAAACTCCCTATCTATCATCAGAATGTCCTGGAATAGCTGAAAACTTATTTCCTTGGCATTCCATCACTGCCTGTCTTCGAACAGGTATCTGAATACAAAATAACACACAAATCAGAGAAGGACTATACAGTGCAATATCATTCATTCCCCCACACTTTTTTCCTTTTCCGTATTTTCTGGAAAAAAGAGAACCGACCTTTCAAGCCTGACATAGGTCAAATGACTCCCTGACTCCTCTCCCTGCAGCTTGCAGGTCTCCTTAAGCCTTTACACAGTTCCACCATCTTTCCTGTGGCCCAGCCTCCCTGGTAATGGGCGAGTATGGACCAGAAGCTGTTGCAGTGCAGCACACAGACTCGTGGATGAGCTGCCTGGAGCACAGAACAGCAGTATTTGCAGACACACAATTTATTCACCGCTTTCAGTCCCACAGCAGTGGCAGAGAGCAGGATGCCTCCTGACATGCTGTGCCAAATCACCCCAGAGCCACACCAAGTGCCCTGATGGAAACACCTGACCCCTCCCATGCTACCAGAACAGTGAGAATTCCCCCCACTGCCTCCCTTTCCTCTAGGAGAGATAATTCAGGCCATAGTTAACTCCAACAGCATTGCATGCAGCACGACCACCTTACACCAGAGGACCAGAATCTGGCCTTTTATCTTCCCAAATACAGGGGAATAATGTTTGCATTCTGTGAGCTTTAGCCTCTGCATCTGTTGCTAATTGTCCTGGCACATCTGCTGCTAATTCTTTTCTGTTCTTGGACCAGCAGGGAGTAGTAACGTATGGTACAGCCAGATCCAGCCTCCCCAAGTGCTTCTGGTGATATACCACTGGCCTGTGTGGATTCTGACCTCATCTTGCAAGGGAGAAACTGTCTTTTTAAGCGGAAAGCAGGAATCCCAGTTCCTTCTCCTTCCACTCCCATCTCACTTATTTATTCCTGAGGTTGATTTCAGCACGGTGAGAGCATGAGTTTCCTGGGATAACATGGGTCACAGACACTAGACTTCAGATTTTATTTCTTTTGTGTCAAGAGGACATGTACTTTGCCCAGAAACCACTCAGAGCCAAGGAGTGTCATGAAGAAGTGGCTCGTTCATCACGCAGGGCTGAGTCACACAACAGTGCCACTCTGCCTGCCCCAGGCTCCAGAGCAGGAGAAAGCAGCTTTCTTCTATTTTTGCTCCACCAGCAGCTCCATCTTATGTCTCTTTCCTGATGCTGTTCTGGATTCCTCATCATACCTCACGTAGTCACCTCTTCGTTCATAAGCTTCAGTTCAGCCAGGGATGCAGCAATGCTCACTTCACCAGGGAAGCAGAGCCAATGCAGAGTTCAGGCTCCTTCTGCATTTCCTGGATTGTCCAGACCTGGTCAGGCTCTGCTCACTTTCCAGGGGGACCAGCTACCATCCTCTAGCAAAGAAATAGGATGACTGACCCCTGAGACCATATCTCTTTTTCCTTTTGTGCCCTGCTTAAAAATTGCTTGTTTAAACAAGATCACTTTTTCTTCTTTGGTTGCATAAAGTACTCTTCCCATTTCTGTAGTACAGCTTTGCAACTAACCTGCTTATCTTGAGTTCACAAATAATTATTTAAAATGTGAAATGATTTAAAACCAGATAAGGGGAAAAAAAACATCTTCTGAGGGTGTTTTGCTGGCTCCCATGACTTGCAGATATGAACCAAAACACAGTTTAGGTCCCTTCTCATAGTTCCAGAGTGTCAGCTCTTGTGACTCATGGAGCTGCTCCTTTTTCTCTAATCACAGCATTTTTTGTTGGGGCAGGCATTTATTTTGTTCTTGGTGTTCTCTGTTGTTTGGAGTACATTTAGAGCTAAGGATACAGGCAGAGGCTGCATTCTGCCTTCCTACTGATTTTCCCCAGATAATATATGACTATTGGCCAATTTTTGTATCCTACGGCTCATGTCAAGATCTCTTACAGATATAATTTCCAGTTAGGTAGGGAATAAGCCATGGAGTGGTCCAAAATGAGAGACTGTCCCCAGACACTCCTGATTTTTAACATATGTCTGCTAGATTTTCCATAACAGACCACATAGCTTCCTCTAGTCAGATGTGATGCATTATGATGTGGGCCACATTTCTGAGGTCTTTGGGCAGTATGCAATGGTCTAAGCTGATAGAACATACACAGTACATTCCAGCAGGTGTTTCTAAGAATTCTTCCACCAGAGCACAATGACTAGGCAGCATTTGAGAAGTGACTCCAATAAATCACCACAAACAAAACCTGGGATAAATAATAACCTTTTGGATATGTAAATCCATTGCATAATGCTAAATAAGATAAATGCAATAGATTCTAATATGCAATAACTTTGTAATGTAAGCACACCAGACTTACTGAATCCCTGAAAGTCTTAAAACAGTGCTGGAAATGAAGCTTTACATTGAGAAAGTCCATCTCTGGGCAGCAAAGGTCTACAGAGACACTTCCTGGCTGCAGCTCATAGATGGAAGAGAATCTGAGCACAGCACTGGGCCAAAGCAGGTCCCTGCAATGCTTTCTGCTGTATGCAGACTCATGGCCATTTGGGGAGAGGAGTGTTATAGAAGGACTAGCAGCCAGTCCCAGCAGCACAGGGCCTATGGCCCCATGGTGTAAGCAGCGACCAGTCCCAGGGCTGCTGGAACACTGCAGAGGTCTGTCCCCCAGGATGGCACAGTGGCATATGAGTGTCACACAGCTGGAACAGAATTGTTCTGACAACATGCGTTCTCAGAAGCTGTTGCAAAGTGAAATTTAGCAAATGACAGTTGAAGACCAGACCCCCAGACAAACTCAGACAAACAAAACAGAAGCAGTTATGTGTTCCTGCTGTGTAAAAAAAAAATTCAAACCTGAAGTCTTCAAATAAATACAAGCATCTGTATAAGTTTAGTTCCTGAATTTACCAAAAGCTTCACGTAGCACCTTATCATCCCAACTACAAATAACTGCATCCAGGGAAAATTTAAGTGGCTCTCATTTTGAAAGTCCTCTGGCACTGCCAAGCATTATTACTTCCTACCTTTTTTCATATTGCATCAAACTCTTATGTTATGTCTTATGAAGTGTCCTAGAGCTAGATGTTCTTCATTTATGCCAGCGTTTCACTCAAGATTTAAATAAACGGAGGGAGGAGGGGAAGTTTGTGGTCTACTTTTCCTAATGATACCTTGTTTTGTAATTATTAAAAGCATCACAGTCCTTAGACAGCTGCTGACATAGAGAAAATAATGTCCTTGAAACTGTTTGTTTCATCATATTTTAAGAATTAATACCTTAGGTCATGTTAATCAGTTTCTGATATATGTAGTTTTCAAAATGCACTTCAGGGAAGAAAATGCTGAAAATGACTAATAACAACAAAGATATGAACTTTATTCATTATATATCTAACTCCAAACGCGAACATTACCAAAGTACTTTGACATCTAAAGTATTTAGGGAGTCTTAAATAAAAAATAAATCCACCTCATTTGGTGAAATAGAACATCCTCTTTTTCCAAGCAAAAGAGTTCAAATTTATTAATTTTGTAGCTATATTTTAAAATGAGTGTCAGCCCCTGTTAGATGACTGCATGATAAGTGTCTTGAAACTTCAGGAAAAGGCACTAAATTTTTCACAGCATTTGTGTTTCATTTTCAGTGTAATAAAAATATGGTGCCCTTTTAATAATGAATAATAGATCTCCCGGTATGATTTACATGAGTGGATTAAATGTCATGTTTGAAAAGTTGCTGTTTTATTCATATTGAATTTCCCTCAAGTAAAACAAAATGGTACCCAGCTATTTTTATAATATTGGTAGTACCTCGCCACACTAATACATAAATATTAACCAGTTGATAAACTTAAAATCTCTGGTTCTGTGAACTGTTCTGTCAGCAATGGTATCTTTTTATGCATATGAAGAGATTTAGTACTATCTCAGGTTCCAAGTACATTGGGGAAAATGTGTACACCGGTGCTCACATACTTCTGGAGCTCACACATTTTTTGCAGAAGTGACAATTTTGAAAGGCTCTCACAGAATAAGTACCAACGCCAAATGGGTACAGCAGGACCAGAGTTAAAAAGCAGTTTGGAGTTTCATTTCCTTTTCCATCCTCTCCTTACTCAGCCTTCATTCCCAGCCTGAGAAAAACCTGGCACTGTAAGACTATATTGAAAGTTTAAGAGCAAAGCTTCTTCACCTATACTGCTTTTTTTTAATCTCAGTTTGAGTTCATGTTCAGTTTGTGTTATAATGTAGGTGAAGCTGCAAAATAGCTCTCACTGCCTAAACCATACAGCCTTAACCTACAAAGCCTGAAGCCCCCTTGCATAAATTAAATATATGAAAATATCCTTGAAATGCTGAATATAAAACAAGTTCCTTCAGATCATGACGTTTGCTGCTATTCCTAAAATTGTAAAAAGCAATATCTCAGTTTGAGTTCATGTTCAGTTTGGGAGCTGACACATTTTAACAATGTTTTGAGAATGTTGGGCTAGATAGTTTGTGGGAACACCATCTGTTTCCTTTAACGCGTAAACAAGGAAAATTGCTGGTTTGAAATGCAGGATTATTTAAACTTGGATAGCCACAGGCATTCTTAAAAGAGAAGAGGTAAAAGGAAAAATAATCCTCATGAGGTATGAAGTTCAGTGACATTTGTTAGAAAATAAATTCCTGTTCTAGAAGTGGGAAAAGGGGGAACATTTCCTTCTTTTGGAATTCCATCTCCAAAAGTAAACTGCCATCAAACATTCAAAACCATAAAAAATGGTTCAACAATACACTGAAAGGGCTGAGCATCCCATTCAGAAGCAGCAAGTTCATTTAATATATTTATGGGTGAATGTACAAAATCTTAAGTTAGTTCTGACTGGGTTTGGTACCCTTGAAACAACAATTTAATTTTATCGCAATCCAAAAGCATTCGTACATGTTTCATCCAGCATAATTTAAGGGGACAAAATGACTCGTGTGACTGACTGGCCTTACTGAAAAACAAATAGCAATTCAACTGGAGCTATTAGGAGACACTGTCTAGTATGTAGGCAGAGGTTATTGGGGGAGGTAGGTTGACAAACTAAAAAGGAGGACAGCGAAGGAGTGGGAAGAAGGGAAGCTGGCAAGTTGGAGCAAAGAACATTGATTAATGAACAAAAAACATTTTTGAAAGGTCGGGTGCGCAAGTCAGACTAGCCCTGAGGCAGATCTAACTTACATGACCAGCACTTTCTGTATGCAGCAGGTAACCCATGCTGACACCAACTTTGCCGACATGACAGGGTTATTATTTTTGGAAGGATGTAGCGTTCTGGAACAATTTCTCTAATATATTAGTTAAAATTAAGCTTTCCTTCAATATCGAGCATGCATGTCTTCATTTTCACTATGTTTACACTGAGCTCCTATCATTATTCTGGCCAATGAAAACAAAAGCGTATTCTTCATTTGTCAGCACTTCTATTTCCCACCCTGTGATATATCCCAGGGCAGCAGGGCTGTATGTAAGATTGTGTTCAAAACCAAATGCTCATGTGGAGCTCACCATTAAGACCTCACTACTTACCTTAAGTTTTGTGGCAGATGCTAAACATCTGAAGCCTAAAATTTTCCTCATTTTAGCACAGACACTAAGGGTCTACCAAAGTAGAAGAACAGAAAGGCAAGATCATCCAGGGTACAATACATCCTATGTCTTCAAAATGAGGTTTTCTAAAATTATTGCATTAAGCCTTTGATGTCCAATATACAGTAATGAAGACAGGAAATTATCAGGTCATTTAACGTCTCCTGGTCCTGCATTTTAAGTGAACATGCCTGAGACCGGCACCCTGGTTCACTACACTAAAAATTAAGTTTGGTGAATGTGCTAATTAAATGCTTCCTATGAGACCCCAAGAGAACTTTAAAGCAAACCTGTAAATGCAAAAAGCAGCAAAGACCTAGGAGAAATGTGATTGTGAAAGTAAGAAGCAGGGCATGATGGAGTTATTCAGACATACTGCCCAGTCTTTTCCTTTCAGGACAATACTTCATCTTCAAGGCATGTGACCAGGATGCCTGCATCCTGCCTAGGAAAGAATCACAGCTCAGTGATTTCTCTGAGAGATACATGTATTTGTTTCAACATTATGTGAAAGCCACATTCACAGTTTCCTTCTCCATGTAGCCAATTCCTTTCACGCCAACTTTACAGACAGTGTTCATTATCCATTACAGATGATAAACAATTAAAAAGCATAAAATGCGACTTAGGAGCACTTTATATATCACAAAGCCAACATCTGAAAAGACCTATCTGCAAGTAACTGAAAGTACCAGTGCCATACATAAAAAATTGCTTTATCTGACAGCTCTTTGGGATAGGGACTGTCTACCTTTTCTGTATCTACACAGCACTTCACACAACAGAGGTGTGGAGGAGATCTACTGTTCAGGCCATATGACAAAATAAATGATTGAAAATGGAAAAGATTCCTCATTCTACCAATGCCTCATACCACACACACACACAAAAAAAATCCACATGGAGAGAGATGAAGATTGCTTTTCAAACCGTAAAGAACCTTTCTTGTGCCAGAGAGTTTATCTGAGACCAATGTTTCAACCAGCACTAGACATTAGCTACAACAGTGAGCAACTGACACACAACAATCCTGCCATGCACAGCATGCTTAGGCAGGAAAATATGTGTGCTTCAGTCACGAAAGACAGAATAGAGCCTCAAGTGTTTGGGCTCCTTCCAAAATAATCCAAATGCTGCTTTTTTTGGCAAATGGGGGTCAATGGAGCTAAAAACTCACAGAAGGATTTGGGCATTCATGTGTTTATATACACCCACTCGTTCATTTATTATTCTAAAGCTACTTTACAGAAATCAAATTACATAGCTGACAAGCTGCATAGATAAGAGAGAATAAAAGTAAAATTTAAAATTAGCTGACAACACTATATGGTGTAGCGTATATTTGGCACATTTAGAGTGAGTGATGAGGGTTAACCTAAGGGGAAAAAAATTGCACCTTCCTAAATTGCACCTTAAATTATTAAATAAATTATTAACATGATGAAATGCATTGAATATATAAGCCTAAAGGAGAATGAACGGATGTGTTTTAACTTTCAGAGCAAAGACAGCATATTTATGAAGTGTTGCTTACTATCTGGATGCTTTGTCCAAAGTAGATTTCAGCATTGTAGAAGTTTCCATCATGACTAACAGGCTGTGTTGTCTTGACCTGAGGCTGCTCCTTCGGTTCAGGCCACTCCAGCGAGCTACCACCTAAGTGGCTGAGAACAGAAACTTTGAGAGTGTAGTGGCCTTTAGGGACCTTATCCTTGACTCCCCTCAGGCATTTGAAGTAAATTTCTATTGGCTGTGGTGTCTTGGAGCAGTCAACCTATGGAGAAGGCTCTGAGTTACTGACCTGGGCTGAGCTGACTTTAACCATACAATTAGCAAGAACAAATTTCTTCCATAAAATAACTAGTGAAAAGCAGACAACATGCTTCTTGTTCAACCTGCAATTACCTGTTGCTAACCGAGGATCTGCAATTAGGGAGGTCAAAAGTCATAGAGATGATAGATAAAAAACCAGTCAAATACTGCTAATAAAATGTTTGGTATCCTTGCAGGGAAGGTGGAGCTGGTGAAGTATGACACCAGAAGACATTACTCTGAAATAATAAGGCAGAATTAACTGGAAAACAATACCTTCAAAAATACTGCATGCTTTGCAAGACAGGTACAATATATGATGAGATGAGCAGGCTGCAGGCACAGAGTGAAAGACAGGGCAGGCCATGTTTTTATGCTAATCATTAGCTTGCCAAAGCTATTAATGCTGTGTAACATGCAGACTATCCTTTCACCTTCTGATTATCATATAATCAGATTCTCTTAAAAATAGTAATCAAAGTGCAACACGTGTAGAGTTTAACAACAACTCCCTACAGGCACCTTTATTCCAAGTCCAGACAAATGGAAACAGCTGCTGCTTGCTGTTGACAAGATGTTGTCTGAGTTACAGAACATTTAGTATGGAATAAATACTGTGTACCAGAAATGCCTTTCTAGTGCTTTCCTTGTATGCTCAGCTTCTCAGTGTGGAGGTTGGCGGAGACAACAGACACAACAGTACAATCCTTATACAACCTCGCCTGAATAATGGCTTAGGTTCTGTCCCACTACACCAACAGATACTTCAGAACAACCCAAATGCAATCTGCAGGGCCAGGCGCACAACAGGGAGACCCACTTAGGCTCCAGTGTTGACATCAATGCATAAAATTGCTTTGGCAATAACTAGTTATTTAGTATTTAAAATGAGCAATGTTATTTCTATTTTCCCCAAGAAATCAATTTCTTCCATTATTTTGGGAAAAGACTAGTGCTAGGTCTTCTTATTTTAATGCAACTGGATACAAGAACCCATGCCACAGTTTGGAATCAGTGGCTACCTTGACTACTAGGTTTAGTGGTCTCACAGTTTAAGCCTACAGTAGCTAATAATCTCTTCTTTAATCCTGTCTTGGATTTATTTTGGAAGAGATAGCATATTTCCATATAGATAGAAAGCTTCTGGAATTAAATTAAGCAGTTAAATAAACAGTCGAATTTGTTAAACTTCTTTTGTTTCTCAACACAAACCATACTTAACAACTAATCTGAATGACAATTATTTTCAGCTTAATTAGAAAATCTTAATTAACAATGAAGATTTAACCTTAATATTTTTGGTTTCTGAATCATATATAAAAAAATTAACATTATATGAATAAATAAGACAATCTTTTTAAACCTCAAGGCAGGATTACTGATGCAGGCAGCCTTCGTTATTAAACACATTCTAAATTAAACGCCTCTATGAATTTTATACTGAAATATATTGTGATAGTTTTGCATGCCAAATGTGACATTTTGTATTTTAGATTCATCTTCTGTAGTAATTTTGGAAATGTCATACAAACAAAGATTTTGTCATTTACCAATGGAATTACTATGCATGGCCGGTTAGCCATCTCTTTTCTGGCTCTTCTGGTTGTTTCAAGTCAGCAAGCCATAAAAAATCTTTATCTCTCTGAAACACAGCAATTTGGAAGATAATCGAATAGTGACTGGGGGGCAGAAACGCCAGTCTGAGGAATTATACCACAATCTCTCTTGCATTTACAACCTTCCTCAAAGCGAGTGTCAGTCGAGTAGGAAAAGGAGATAGAAGATTCATCATATTTCAAGCCTGTCTC
>NW_008659835.1:0-846 GCF_000695815.1 Acanthisitta chloris | reverse complement strand
GCTGAAAGACTTTGCTTGGCCAGCACTGACAAACTGTTTTAAAGAACTCTTGCCATGCCCAAATGATTCATCATTAATAGCTTTAGACATTCTCTTTAAGCATATGATTACTTTTGCTGGAAAGCGTATTTTGAAACCTGCTAAATTCTATCCTCTTAAAAAAAATATGAAAAGATAAAAAAAGAAATTCAATACAATCGATCTAGCCATTTAGCAGTTTACATGGAAAAGAGCACTCATGGAGAACCTTACCTTCCCACAGGGTCCTGCTGCTCCATGGAATCTAGTATTCACATCCGCAAGGTTACCAAAGCTGCCAACCATTTCTTCTTCACTACCACTCTCCTCTGTTTTCTGTGGTTGACTTCCCATTCTGCAGAAGTTAGAATGGGAAGAAGAATGGAAAAGAAATTTACTACAATGCAGACACAGAAAGCACTTCCTGTTGAAAATACATCAGTTTGATGTTTTCCTTGAATATATCGTAAAACTTGCAAGGCATCCAGGAGAACCAACAGTGTGCTGAAGCAGAGAAATGGCTAGGCTTCAAAAAGCAGCAGTCTGTGCCACAGGTTGACAGGTCGAACCCGAAGTTTCACTGCCTGTTTATAATCAGCTCTGTCTGGTATTGGGGCTCAGGATCTAGGTTAAGAATATTAAAGTAGGAAGCCATTGTCTCTGTTGACACCCTGAGGTGAGGACCGATTGACAGCTTCAATAAACTTGAACAGGCTTTTGGAAACCATTGATTCCTTGGGGATTAGGTTGCTTTAAACCACTGGAAAAAATATATATATATAATCTAATTATTTGTTGCCTGTTTTATTTTTTTAAGTAATTTATAAA
>NW_008659834.1:0-1576 GCF_000695815.1 Acanthisitta chloris | reverse complement strand
AGGTGAAGAAAACTCTTCAGCAGCTCCAGAGGCAGCAAGAAAATTGAAGAGAATACAAATGCAATATGTGATGGTGAACAAGGTGTGCAAAAGTGTTAAAAAAAATAAATCATGTGGATTGTTTAATTTGGAATGATAAAGAAAAGTTCTAGGAAATAAAGTACAATATTGTGAGGGCATGCATGTACTTTTGTTTTCTTTAATCACGTTCCATATTTGTAACAGAGTTGATGACTTAGAGGTTTCCCAGGAATCCTTTTGTAGTTCTGGGTTCTGACTTATACTGGATCTTATTGGTTTGCTATCAAGGGCATGTTGGAATTTACGGGTATAATTCTTGGCCATGTTATAACAGTTCATGAGATGAAAGTCTGGCTGCAGACACACAGCTTTTTTTCACAGCTTGATCACAGCAGAGGAAAAAAAAGGTGCTGCTATGCTGACTGTTTTGTAGTGTCATTAGAACTGAGAACAACCAGCCCTTGTAATCTTGTGATTGCCTTTTAAAAAACCTTGAAGCATGGACTCTAATGTTTTATATAGATTTGTAAACTTGGAAAATTTGCTTGACTAAATGTTCTAATTTCAGAAGATTAGTAGACTGAAATTTAATTCTTAAAAAATGTAAAAAATATTTGTGCTTTTAAATGTATGAAGTGATGCTTTGGGATCTGATCCATAGTACTGGAATGCTTGGAAAAGCCAGTGTTGGATCTCTCCAGGTTCCTCAAACTCTGCTGTATTTCAAAATAGCTTCTTGACGTGAAAGCTGGTTAAAGGTCTTTGCCCTTCTCTCCAAGTCTAGTATGAAAAATTCAGAGTTAAGAAACAATAGGTATGGGTCAGGCAGCACACTTGAACTTCTAAAAAGTTTAGCTCTGTCCTCCCTGATTATTTGCTTCTCCCTTAGCAGTGCTTCAAATTATGAAAACTGGGAGCTATTTTGATATCTTTTCTTCCTTGGGGCAAAGGATTCTTTTCCTCACCCTTACATGATGCACTGGTTCTTTGGGTGTCTTTGTAAGTATTTTAGTCTCAAGGTTGCAAGACAAGACAAATGCCAGCAACAGTCATTTTGCTTCTGGGCACCCTGAGGGCAGTTAGCAGAAAATCTAAAATTAGAACTGAGCCGGTATGTAGCAAATACCATCTTGGATGAGGTCCAAGTCCCACCTAATCCCATACCATGTCTCCAGCAATGATTAGTGTCATATACGTCAGATGAAAATGGGATTATGCGGCCTTTGCTTATGCACAGATATTTGAAGGCTTATTCTGACTTGTAATCATTTGAAATTGGCTTAAATCCTGAAGGATGTGGTTTAATGTCTCTTGCACTGAATCAGTTGTAATGTCTTATGATAACGTGGGTGTTCCCGTCATCCACAGAAAAGACCACTCTCTTCTCTAACTGTGCTGATTTCTTGACCTTCACAGCTTTTCATGGCAGTGTTATCCATATTTGAATTGCACTTGGAGTGAAAACAGCTTTGGAAGTCTATTTTCTCCTATATTAACAGTGAAGGAGTAGAGAAATTTCTTGACTACGTGCTCAGGAGCACTGGTTATTTCTATA
>NW_008659833.1:132600-165609 GCF_000695815.1 Acanthisitta chloris | reverse complement strand
ATATATATACATAAATATGTGTATATTTATGTATTTGCACACCTATTTCCTTAACATCTCAATGTTATCCTGAATTCATGGCAACCAGGCAATACAATACAAACCTTAATTATTAGATAAATGATTGAAAGCATAGACATGAAAAAATGTCTAACTTCTTCCTATATGCAATAACTGGGTTTAATTTAAAAATCAGAGGAAGAAAAGGGATATGGCAGCAATTTTTAAATATTGAACTTAAAAGCTTTTTCTTAAAAGTCACATGCTCAAGACGAAGGTGTCCCTAGGCACTTTTAATGTTCTCGTGTGGCAGTTATGCAGCATATAACTCAAGGTTATTTTCTTTGGTAGCAATTTCAGAGCAAATCTTTGTGTAAAGAATGATTTCTTTTCCTTGAACAATGGGTTGGATTCATAAAAATATAATGGGCACATTTGTTTGTTTTTCAGTTTTAACAATTAGGGTGTATCCATATGTGTGTAAAAATAGGAAATGGGAAAATAATGAATTGTTGCACTTATAATTAGCATATTTTGATACTTAGAAAACTGGAAGTCATTTCTATGCTTATTAAATGTGCATTGTCAGCTTCAATTTTTTGCAAATTGCTAACTAGAAAAATAATTTCAGATAAGAAATATATCGTGAAATTAAAAGTAAACCCAAACTTTAAAATGTGTAGAACAATACTTAGTTTTCTTGTGCTTAGAGACATAGAATAATTTGGATTGGACAGGACCTCTTAAGGCCTTCTTTTAGTTTTGTCCTATCACAACAGGCCCTGCTGAAAAGTTTGTCCCTATCTTTCTAATAAGGTCCACCAGGTCTTACAAGCTTGTTTGAGCAATAGTCTTATCAGCACTGAGCTATGTATTAACCTTTTAGTTTTTAAGCAAAACCTGTGCAAAGATCTTCCATTGTGGATCTGGATAGTCCAGTTATATTTGTGACACTGATTCAGAGAATATTCTGGGGTCAAAGGGCTGAATGCTTCACCCTATGAGAGCCAAATCCAGAGGTGAAGTTAATGTAACTGGAATCTGTGTGCTCTGAAAGACCATGTGTTTGCAAGAACAAAGCTTCAGAGAGGGTCTGATCTAGTGTCCCTTGAATCTAATGAACAAGTCTTCGTTGTTTTCAACTGGTTTAAATTTTGGATGTAGAGAGGAAACAGTGATTTAAGCAGGTGTAGGACATAAACAGGTACTGGAGTTTGGTTTTTTCAGATGATAACCTGTGAATTGGTTATACTCATTATAAAATATAAAAATAGGGAAGTCATAGAAATAAATAGGGAAAACATAGAAATAAATAGGGAAATTATTTAATGACAGGAAGAGCAAGGCAATCCAAAGGCTAACTCAAAGTACCCAAGGCTTGTTGCCCTTTCTAGGAAATGAAAAGATATTAGTATATCCAGAGAGCAAGTAGATGAGGACAATAATTTAGGGTTTCTGAATCACCCTGTGTTAGGACTTATTTCCTCTTTTTCTCTATAGAAGGGGACAGAAGAGGCTGCTGTGTTTAAAGTTAGTTTTTGGGAATACATTTCTTGGTCAATAAATCTATGAAAGCAAGGTAATCACTGTCATGAATAGAGCCAAAAATTTGGGGGTTTAAGGCATGTTAACATGTATCTATCAAGAATGGTGCTACATCATTATATTCTCTTCGTTTGTCCGGGTGAGGACAATAACAATTCTCCTATTGGTTCTATGATTCTATGAGTACCATATGGGTTGCTGAAAATGGTCACTAATGCAGGGTTATGACTGAAGAGCATTCCTATTCTGTTGTAAGGCCTTGGCAATTTGTGCATGTATCTGCTTTTTGGTTTAAGTTAGGATTTTTTTGGTAGTTCAAAATATGACCTATAAACAGGAGAGTTTCAGAAACTCCTAAAATGTGCCAAAGTATCATTCCTGATGCTGAGATTTACTACTAACCTGATCTTTCTCTGGGCCTTTTCATAAAATAGAACTGTCAATCCCCAAATAATCCAATCATGAATGTTTTCGACATACGCCTTTAATTTTGTCTGCATGCCTGAAAAGTGTGTACAAAGTGGAACAGAATCTATCCATTTTATTATATATGTTTCTACTACACTTCACATATGTCACAGTACTGCCTGTATATTCACTCTGTATTTCCATATGTACAACTTCCACCTAACATAATCTTAATCCCTTGAAAATTTCCTTGAAAATAAATTCGCAGATAATCCTTACCCTCTAGTATGACACAAAGAGAAGTCTCAAGGGGAAATAGGATGTGGGAGAATTTCTGGGGAAAAGAAGTAAAGTCCCCCATGAATTATGTATACACTCATGTCTTACATGCATCAGAAACAGGTGTGTGGTTTATTGTGATAACCGGAATAGTCCTGTGGGGTGAGCAGGATTATAGTTCAATTCTTACAAATGGGCAACTGAGGCAAGAGGTAAGTTAATAATTTTCCAGGTTTATTAAGTAGATTTAATATTGTGATCAGGAATTCCTGTCTTTCAGCACCACACAAAAGTGATGGTACTATGATGGTTTTAGCAGCTAACTATGCTTTCACATTTTGCCACACAATCCAAAGAATAAAGAGGAAAACAGGTTATGTCACAGTGCAGCTCTCTTTTCATGTCTCAAATGGAATTTGACAATTGACTAATCAGGTTCTCTTCTCATTATCACCAAAATGATCCCATAAAGTGCAAGTGGAATTCTCCCCCTCTCCCAGCCCATCATGTTGATGCAAGTAGAGGGTTATAAATGGGTGGTATTTGTCTTTTTTTATCCCAGAGGGCTTGGCTGCTACTATGAGGGTCTTCTAAAGGGTTAATATCCCAAAGGTGTCCAGAAAAAGCCTGAGCAGAAATAGAACTTTTGTTTTTATGTATTGTCAAAGTCAAAACCAGAACACTGTTTCACATCAGGTGCTCTCATTCCCAGGATGCTGGAAAATTGTGCAACACCCTCCCAAAGCCATAATTGTGATTCAAGGGATGGTGTGAATGCTTTAGAGCTTAATGTTAGCAGACAATCTGTTTAACCTTTGAAAAGGGACTTAAAGAGGTGACTGCATTGTATGGTGTTGTATCTTCACTAGACAGACAAATTCAAATTAAAAAGTAAGGCAATCAATTCTTCTGTTATTGATCCTTGGAACAAATTCATCAGGACTAAGTAGATGCATTTTTGTCAGATATGCTTTAATCAAACACAAGATTTATTGTATTTAGAAACTAATTATGGAGCTAAATGCAAAAGAAGTCAAGAGAAAGTTAGTTGCCTGTGATACACAAGATGTGCTAATGATATCATTTTAGCTTTAGATTTTATGGATCCTCTTTATGCAACAAAATTTGAGTTTCATTTTAAAAACTACTTCTTTCTAGGTTTCACAGTTGGGAACATAAAACATGAGCTTGAGTCACAGCAGTGTTTCCTGAGCAAACTGTCATTCTGAAAGGTGTATGCAGTATTAGCAACTTCAGTGCCAGTCAAGGGAAATACCTCAAAAGTAAATGCTGCAATCAAGCTGTAGGAGTTAATACCATGTGGAGATGAGTTCTAATTGCAAAGTGAAGTTCCTGTTTAATCCAGATGAAGCTGCTGCAAATTTTCCAGCCTGATATAAAATCCAGACAACTTGCCACAGAGTTTAGGTATGACATGATGAGTTACATTGGAAATTTGTTAAAGAATATAATAATATTCCAATATTATTAGAAGAGAAATGTGCAGATATATTAATATTCATGTTCATGTAGATGGCCAAAGAAAATGGCACTTTGTGTAGGATTTGAATGATATTAGGCAGACAACTTGTATGCTATAGAAAATCTTGAGCAGAGGAAAGAGACCAGAGAGAAATGCAGTGCTTATTTGTTTTTCATGATCTTTTACATACTGTGTTTCTAAACATTTCATAGATTTCCTATTTCTTCAATTCACTACAAGTATGATCTAGAATAGCTGTGTTCTCTATGGAATGGTTCTGTTTCTTGAGGCTGTGGAATCTTCACTGTGTTAGAGACTCTAATGTGATGGATTATAAATAATTTCTGAAGAATTTTGGCATAAGTACAGACACAGTTAAGGAAAAAAAACACAGAAAATGAAGCTCAATGTGTGTGCTCAGAAAAGAAGCTGAAACTTGGGTACTTTCCCTCTTTCCAGTTATATCAATAGAAGTATTTCTGTTGGTGTTGATGAAACTGGTTTCCAACGTTGTGGGCCATTGATAGCCTCTGATTCTCTGCAGATACAACTGGGACAGGGAGGAAAAGAAAACCAGTTTCCTTTGGCATGGGAAACTCTAGCAACTTTTTGTGAAAACTGCCCTTAAAATCAAAAGGTGACGTGTTGGATGGGCTGAAAAAGAAAATAACTATTACAAGTTCATAAACCTGAGAAAAACGATTTGTTACTGCAACTTGGAATCTTGTAGCACTTGGGAACCTCAGTTTTCACTCAGTGTTCAATCAGGATGAACTTTGCAGAGAATCTTTGTAACAACTTACGCTCAAAGACAGTGACAAAATGGTGAACTTAGGTTGGGGAGGTCAAGGTAACACTAAGGCATTTGTTGTCAGCATTACAATAGCTTCAAACATACAGCAATCTAACTTATTGGAGCATTGGGAATGTCTCTTTAGGCATCAACTCAAAGAGGGATATTTAAGAAGGATAAATGGTCAATAATCAAGTCAGTTTGTGTGCATGGACAGGTCCTCCCAAATATAAAGGTCAGCGTAAGAGCAGACACAAAATATATTTGTTTGAAATTGCAGGAACCTAGCAGTTCAAGGTGACATGAGGGGCCATTCCTGAGTGAAAGGTGATTGGCATGGAAGATGTGGGCCATGGAGACCCTTAAAATGAAGGTTTAAAAAAAAAAAAAAAAGCAGGATATGGTTGTTTTCCTCAAAGAAAGTAAGTGTCTTTCAGTAATTCAGATGTTGGATAAATGGAGGCAGTGAAGAGATTTAGTCCTGTACATGGAAGAAAAAAGCTGTATTTGAGAGATTATACAGCAAAAATCTGCCAAATTTACCCGTAATGTGAATGTGAGGGTCTAAGGAGATGTGAGTTTAAGAAGGTGATCAAGTTAAAATAGTGAGAAAAGCCCTTCCAGTATGCTTAAAAATAATGTCAATCTGTTTGCATATCTTGAAATTCAATTTAGTATATTTAACAAGGTATTTTGTTCATCACGATGTGCACACATGATATTTCAGCAGTGGGATTTTTACTAATTATAAGGCTAACTGCTAATTATTTTTTGACTTTTTGTTTTACAAGGAGCACTTAAACTTACCTTTGCTGAAGAAAGCCAGTAAAGACTTACCTGTGCTTTGCAGGCTGAAGAGCTTCAAACAATGCCTCTTTCATTTCTCCTATGCAAAATTTAGCACTTCATGAAGAGAATTATTTAAAAAAAATTATAAGCCAGTCCTCAACCAGAATGAAATTGAAATAGGCCAAATCTAAATGGAACTGAGCATTCACACACGCAGACACAAAAAAAAAAAAAAAGGAGAAAACCCCCAAAAGTTTAAGTAATAAGCTTTTTCTTTTTTTAGTATTAAGCTTTATTGAAACAGGAAGGAAAATCTGTGTTCAGCAGCCCCCTGAGAGAGCAGGGAGAACAGTGGAGAACATGCCCTGAGCACAGAGTATTCATTCTTTGGTATCCTTCTCCATATAGAACAGCATTTTGTTTCCTATGTAGCCTCAATGGAATAACTTTTCAAAGAGTTTGGTGCACATACTCTTTGTGCATAATGTTCTCAAAATGTCTGTGCCTTGTCCATCCCAGTGGTTGCTGCTGTGCTCTGAGTCAAATATAGTACATCCACAGTAGAATCATTATCCCAAAGAGTGTACATGCCAGTAGCACATTAAGTAGAGCAGTACACAACAACCATCACAAAATGAGCTGCTCAGCCCACCTGAAATAAATATGCCGCAGAATTGATTTGGTTTTGGTGGTGTTCCTTTTTTTTGATGGAGAATCATCAAGGAGGGCTATATGGATGGTTTTTCAAAGACTGGGGTAGCTAAGATGGGACAGTGAGACATGAGTCTGTGAAGGAAATGAGAAAGAAAAGAGCCTTTTCAAGGTCAATCACATAATGGTTAAGGCTGGAAGGAACCACAGTGGGTCATCTGGTCCCACCTCCCTGCTCAAGCAGGGTCATTCTAGGGCACATGGCTCAGCATTGTGTCCAGAAGGTTCTTGAATAGCTCCAGAGAAGGAGACTCCACACCTCTCTGGGCAATCTCTTCCAGTGCTCAGTCACCTGCACAGTAAAGAAGTTCTTCCTCACATTCAGGCACCTCTCCTGGTCTCAATGACTTTTCAAAGGTGATTCTGAGCAGGCTTGCTGTGGTGTCTGTGAGCTCTCTCAGCACTCATGGATGCATCCCATCAGGGACTTGTAGATGTCAACTTTGCCCTGGTGTTCTGGGAGGGAAAGCCAACAGGCATGTTTTTTATCACAGGCCTTTAAGGCACTGTCTTCCACTTTCTGAAAAAATGTTTTTGGTAATGGAACATTCTGGAAACACACTGATGAGGAGAGGGGGTTATTTGCTAGTAGTGCCTTCTGATATTAAATGTCATAAAGTCACCTCTTAAGATTGTAAGTTACTGTATTATGTTTTAAAATATAGAACTAAAAACTACTATAACAAATGCACAGATTAATTAGCATCATTTTGAACTACTGATCAAGTTTGAAATGCAGAAAAACACAAGAGAGTTGTGCTTTGGGTTTGGTTTAGTCTGTTTGTAAATAGATATATATGTCCAGTTAACAAAAGCAGCCTTGAAGCGTTTTAGATGGCTTTATTTCTTTGAAGCTGACAAAGCTAAAACAGTTTTCTTAAAAATGCTAATCTGCCAGAAAATGAAAGAGAAGGAGCAGAAAAGACTGTTTGTACAGTCTTCACCTGCAAAACTTTTCCTACAGTCCTCAGCAGCTGAGTGTTCTGTGACATAGTGCAGTGTGGGTAGCACTGAGAGGGTGTTCAGAGCAAAGGTAAGGGAGTGCCATTAATACTGTGCAATACTTTGACAGGTGGTGAAGCTGAGCCAGGCATCATAGGAAAAGAAAATTGCCAAGCTTTGAGGCCTGTTAATTATACCAACTTCTTTTATGAACAAATTCCATGCATAGGGTTTCTCGTTTGCTTTTACAGCTGGTGAGCAGAAGAAGCAATTCTGTTTTATTTCGTGTGTTTCAGCCTTGCTTATTAGATTCAGAGCATTAAAACATGTATTAGAACTCCAGATTCCTTAGGCTAACACAAAATGAGAGTGCACCAAAGCCTGATGGCTAAGGTGTTTCATAATGTGAATTGGTAGATCGCTCTGTCAGATCAAATTAAGTAATGACTTACACTGAATAATGACTAGTTGTCATTGTCTGACAATTCTTTTCTGACCTGCATGAAATAAATTATTAGCAGATATGTGCTACTGCGGAAACACATTTTTTAATATGTGCTGGCAAGCTTAGAATAGAGAGTGGAGCTGGAATAGACATGGCAAATGACCTCTCCACATGTCCTTAGATGTGAACTTAACTGAAGATGCTTGAGGAGTGTGATGTTGGAACATAACTGTGTTCCACCTACTTCATGTGAAGGTGAAAAGAAGCAAAATTTCTGATATTCAGTGTTTTGCCTTTATGTCATGGCAATTCTGACTCTCTAAGAAAAGAGAAGCTGATACTGTGCATCAGGAGTGCATATTCTACTACAAGCTCAATTATACAGACCTGTAACTGTGCTTTCTCAACCTTGAAAATACAGGAGAGGAGGCAGAAACAAGGCTACAGGGCCATTCAGCATCCTGACCCTTTTTTCATGTCCTGTGTCTTTGATAGGGAGGTCAAGGTCTGGACTGGAGTCATAGGACACCTCACCTTATGAGCCCTCCCAGTCCTTGATGTTTATTTTGGGCTTTCTGAAGTCTCTCTATCCTGTATCTCTACCCTGTGATTTCAGCAGTTTTGAATGAACAATAATCAGCTTAGAAGCAGATGGGGTACTTGTCAAAAAATGGTGGGGAGAGAAAAGCCTCAGGGATGCTCTCAGTATTCAACAACCCAGTGTGAGCTAACATTTCAGAAAAACAAACCAGTCTTCCTATTGTTTCATGAGCCTTATCAAAATCTGCAGTAAGTCAACTTTCAGGCATTTTACAAGTCCCATAAGCAAAAACACATCCACATTGCTCCTTTGCAACAGCCCATGAATTAAAAAAAAAAAACCCAAAGAAATGTGTGATGTGTTTATGCAACAGCTATGTTAACTATTCCACATCTTCCAACATTTTCCAGTATTCATTGTGCTAACAACCCATTTTAATAACAGGAACTTTGATACTAGGTTATGCCATGGCTGGTTTTAAAGTTGCATTAAGACAGGTGTTATCAAGCAGGCTGATCCATGAAGTATTTTTAGCTCTGAATTTTGAGACAGAGTTAGTTATTATTTGAGAAACTTGTCTGACTTGTCATTTGAGAGTATATGATTGGGAATACTGTTTTGTAGTGAGCTTATTAATTAAACATCTGACCGTCAGAGCATGCCAGGGTAACCTATTTGATCAGTTCACAGAGAAAAACATTTGAAAAGGTCTTGTAAAAAATGCATTATTGTTTTAAAAGCTTCATGAACTTGGTTTTTCTGAACAAACCACTATAAATTGCATTCATTACAGCTGTGCCCAACCTATCAGGGCATTGAAAAAGCCTTCAGAGCAATTGATGTCAGTTGTAGTGGATTTGTGTCTTTGGATTACTTGAAGTCAGTCATAAATGGCTTTATATTTCCTTTGCCAAATGAAACTTTTCAAGAGCTAATGAATAGGTAAGAATCATATTATTTTCTTAGGGGACATTTTTTAGCACTGCTGTCTTATAACTTTATTATTGCTTTCTGTGACTACCATCATTAATTCATCTTACTTGTGCCTGTGTTGCAGTATGTATGGCACAGTATTCAAAAGCTGATATAGCTGGGTATAAAACCAATTGTTTTTTGCAGTAGGGTATATAGGTTTAATGGAGTAGAAGCTTTAAGTTACTGCTTTCTTACTTCTATCTGCTCACAAATTTGTATTTAATTTCCTGAAGGAAGCATTACTTTCTTGCATTCAAATGACTAGCGATGTGGGATGGTGTGAATTTGCTGGAAGAGCAGCTTCACAACTGTTAGCACCATCTTCACATGGTGACAGTGTGACTCTACAAGCCTCTCCATTTCAGACAGGATGGTGTGGCAAGGAAAAGAAAGGAAGAAGTGAAACTGAAGTGAATGAATAGACTAATGGTGGAAGCTTTCACTCTGCACTGCTCATTGTCAGACACCAGAAAAGGTAACCAAAGGAGCATTTCTGTGCTGAATAATAAAGCAATTTCATACCTGGAAATCAAAATGAGGTTCAAATCTTTTGAACTTTGGTTTTGAAATTTCAAATACTCTTATTGAGACTTCTGTGAAGGCTGAGGAATCATGCCAACTTCTGTATTCATGCCAATGTCCTATTTTATTTTAACCAGGCATCTTTGTCGTATTATGACCAAAACTCAAATCACCTTATGGACAGTACATTGACAGAATCTAAATGGTTAGAAAACTCCTTCCAGCCCAGTCTCAAGGATCTCAGCAGACAGATTTGAGGCCACAGGCCATTTTCCAAAATATGATTTCCTGAGCAGGATTGCTTCAGCATACACTGACTAGCTTCCTAAACTCATATTTCCTTTTTTAAGCCAAAATATCATAGGAATGGATTTTTTTGTGGCTTTTGGTTAAATCTAGTCCAGGATCTCTCATGATTAATCTTTTGTACTCAGAAACCAAAAACTGTGAGAAGAAAACTGCCAGAATCCACTTTATACTTGTTGGCAACAGTGCCAAGGGCATATGGCCAGTCAAGGAGAAAGGAAGAACAACTTAACTCTTACACAGCATTTTTACTCCAAAATATTACTTGAGTTTACACAGCAGACAAGGCACCCAAATCATACAGTGTGAGGAGGTCAGTAACCAGATCGTGACTTTCTGTGCAATGATTCCATAATTTATAGTTTATCTATTTAAATTGTTGGAAGAATAGAATCATCCATGTAAATAATTAGTTATTTTTTCTTTATATACACTAGTTAGCTGTAAAAGCTCAGTGAAAATATACATTTTACAGCAGCAGGTGCTGTATGAGAGTGTCATCTGCAGTAACCATATTGCTTTGTGCATTCAGCAGATAAATCTGATTTGCTTCTAGTCATTCCCAGTGTGATATAACAATGATCAACTATTATTTTGTCAAAAAATTGCTATTATTGGTGTGGGGGTTTTTTCAATTAATGTCACTTGCTTGTTTAAATCTTAAGGTAAATATTGCTCTTAAGGGCAGTTGCATAATGGAAAGATTTCTGCATGTATTCTTCCACTGGAGCTTTCTCTAGCATTTGAAAAATACAGTGACATTTTAATGATGCCGTAAACAGAAGTGCTCAAGCCTATGCATGCCATATCTCTTAGGTGATATTTCTCAGATAATGCAATTCAAAAGCTCCACCAGGTGAATGGAACAACAGCAAAAGCTCCTTGTAGTCATCTAATTCAAATAATGAAGTAACTTCATTGTAGCTGATAATAAATGTAATAGTAATTGATGGGCAAGGGACATGATTTCAAGGTTTTAAAGATTTTATTCAAATAATATGACACGAGCTGTGCCAGGGACCTGTTTATAAGAAATAATACATGACAGCATTTTATGGTTGTTTGAGGTATTTACATCTCATGGGCTCCTGATATAAAATTCAGGGCCCATTGAAGTTGATGCAATTTTGCTTAGAGACTTCAGCTAGGATTTTATCCTTGACTGGTTTAGGACCAGATTACCCACACACTTATCCCTCAGTATATGTCCCCACTGCAGCACGATCAAACACATCAGAGGTAGACCATTGAGGTGTACTTCATTCAAAGAACATCACTCATCTGAGTCCTGAATTCCCTGAATTCTATCACTTTTACTCTTGAAATTTCTTTCATTTAGAAATAAAACATCAGCACTTGAGGTTATGTAAAAAGTTGCATAAACTGAAGTAACTGATTTCACAGTATTCCAGCATTTCCATGTGAGAAATATTTTGACTCTGTTTTGGAGCCTTGCTGTGGGTTTTGTCCCTTCACAGTTAAGGGGTGTGAGTGAAGGGTGTTCTTGTCGATGACTGGAAACAAATCCTTCCTACATGACCCATATGAAGGCTTTGACAACAGAGGGTCTTACTTCTAAGACTCTACTCTCGTGGCTTTTATTGGTGATATGATCACAAATCTTTGTGCTCACTTGATCAGGACTGTGGTGAACGTATCAGTTGAAAACACAAGGAGAGTTTTCAGAGGTAGTTTTGAACTTTTTGTGTTACCCTCATGCTTCATTTCTTTGATTTATGATTTATAGAAAAGTATCAGATGCTAAGGCAGTGATGATTAAAATTTTCTCAGTGCATATTATTTTGTAAAGGGCCAGTATGAGATGATATATCACATGCTTTTACCAGGTATCCATCCAGCTATTACACTCTAATCAGTCTGTTCTTCTGGGTGTATACTCTTCTGTGCTTGGGCATAACCATAAGCATATTTCCAAAAAGCCATACCAAGCAGAATTTATTTTTTATGACTTTAATAATTTATCTGGGCTCCTATAGTAGATAAAATGCTGGATTACCTCTCACAAAAGATGCATATTTTTTCTGGCCCTACAGTGGAACCATACTTCTATTCCTCAGTTATTCTACCTATGGCATCTAAATATTGCCCTTATTGCCTTTCTAGCACAGCTTGAAATCTGAGGGCCAGTTTGATAACTATAACGAGGGAATGTTTTGAAATTAAAAAAATACTCTCAAGTCCTTTCTCAGTTTTTAGTCCTACTGATTTAACTCTATCTAAAACCAAAACTGAACACTGGGGAGTTCTTCCTTGCACCCTCCAGCCTGGCCTCTGTGAGGGTCAGATTCACCCCTTTCCATGATAAAACTGTGCTGTGTTGGCCAGACACAGGCAGAACTGGAAGGGAACTGGAAGAGCTCCACAATCTAATACTCAGCTGCAGAACAGGGGAAAACCAATGCACCTTGTGGCACCACAAATCACAGTGAGTAATGCCACACCTTCATACGCCCAGATTAGTGTTTCTTCCTAAATTCCCTTCAGCTCCCAGGATTTTGGCAATTATCACTGCTGAAGTCTGAGAGGCAATTGTAGGGCTACTGAGCAAGGAGGTGGAAGTGGAGAGGTCTGTTGCTCTGACTGACACAGCTTTGGCTGGTTGCTCATTTTCAGTGCAGAATTGCTCTCTACAGTGTGATTTGAGTGATTTAGTAGACCGTAGACTTTTGAGTCTGAAGAGATCTCAGCTGGGGGCTCAAAATAACAGTTGTCATCTTGGCCCTAATTTTCAAAATCATCTGTTATTTCATACTGTTTGTTTCATATTCATTTATCCAACACAATAATCAGATATGAAATATCTACCCTTCCCACAGCTTTTTTTAATAACCCATTCCTCAATGGCATTGTTGGCAAAGCCCTTCCCTGCAGGGAATGAAATTATTCCCCTGGTGAAATCTGAATGCCTGTACTGCCTGTCTTCATCTCTCTGGAGCCTTTGGTACTTGTCCCTTCCCAGCCCCTCTTCTGGGCTCTGGTGCAATTGTGCTGCTTGGACAGTGGAAGATGCTGAGCCCTTGAGCCACTGAGCTGTGGTGCATGTACATTACCCACAGCCAGGGCTGGAAAAAGTCAGGATCCCTCCCCATGCCAAATACTGTCAGGTTGCAGTTGACCAAAGTCTGAATGCTGTGATTCATATAACTTGTGCATTTTAACTTTGTTAGGTGATCCTTAGAACCTGCTGGGTAGTCAAAAATTTGGAGTTTTTCTGTAAAAGATCCAGGAAGCTTTGAGGATCTCTGACTGTATTTGGTTATTTTTTAGCGTTGTCCTATGCAACCTGGATCAGCAAATGTTCTAGACACCATCTGCCATCATTTTAAGGAGCATTAGGAGTTTTAAAAGCTTTTCTGAGGTGACTGGAGTAGCAAGTCAGCACATTTCTGATCATACGTGAGGGATGTACTTGCCTACACAGCACCATCTGAAGTAGGAGTGTATTTAGCCATTGGAGATTTCTGCAGCACCATTGCCACTGAATAGGAGATATGCCAATGGTTTGTGGGGTCATGGGATCAGGTTCTTCTTGATTTTAAAGTAGTTATTCATGGACTATGATACTAGTTAACTTCCCAGAAATTTTAACATAGTTTAACATTTGCAATACTTTTGAAGTTTTCAAATTTGGATACAATGAACATCATAACATTTAAAAAAGCACAATATCCTATTCCCCTTAGTTAGCTTCTCTACTGTTATGTGTAAATAATGAGAAGGGATGCATTAAATACTATCTCATTGTAGACATCTGTAATGTGAATGTCTATGCCTGAACTGCTCCTCCTAGACTCTATTTTATGGTCACTGGAGAGAAACAATGGGCAGGATCCATCTAATCAGTTAGAGATGTCTACTTTAGGATGAGATGAATCCTGTCCTGAAAGTGCCTGTTTCTCTCCAACGACTATAAAGGGAACTTGAAGTGACTCACTCAGGTGCAGACATGTACATTTGGTTAGATGAATTCCACAGCTAGACATTTGGAATGGAGAAAATAAGCTGGCTCAGTTTACATATTCAGTAACAAAGAAAAGCTATGCAAGCTTACTCTAATTAGGGGTGTTGCACACATTGGCATTATAACGATGATGTGATGTTCTAATTCAAAATTCTTCTTGGAACATAGACTGGTTTTATGAGAAAATCTTTTAAGACCCTTTTCTTTCCTAAAAATCAGATTTGTACTGAAAGCCACAGGTAAATTTGCTTGGCAGCAATTTTGAGAAAAATTCCAGGATCCTGGGAGCACCTTTGAAAACAAGCAGAGAATTCCTATGAGAAAAAAAACATAAGCAGAAAGCTCCTTTTCACATGTGAGTCACCTGTGGTTACGTATTTATTTTAAAAAAAAGCAGCGTATCCACGCAATGGTCACCCTTGATTAAATTCAGTTAAAAAATCTCTTGGCAATGCTTTCTTCAAGTGCACTCTTATTTTGAATCCTATCAAACCCTAAGACTTAATGAGGTGATTTATTCTTCCTGCTCTGAGGAGAACATAGCAAAAGAGGGTGAGACATGAAAGCATTGCAGTCTTTTTTCCTCTCGCAGAGTAAATCCAGCTAGAGATGAAGCTTTCTCCAGTGACACTGTTCTTCAGAAGCTGTGCAGATCCATCCAAGATGTTTATCCCTTTTTAAAGCAGGCATTCTTTACACTTGATGAAGTAGGAGCAATTATTTTTAGGTGCTGCCTCAGTTCATTACTATTACAGCTAAGCATTTGTGTCTCATATCTTCTTCAAAGTAATCTGGTGGTTGCCAGTTTTTGTTTTCTGTTACAGCAGCACAGAGAGTCTGTTTTTCAAGTTTCTTTAACATAGATAGGTGCAACTGGGGACTAAATAATCTGTAACAACCTCTCTGATAACCAAAAATTATTGACCTCCTACAATTTCACTTCAAGTCATGTTGGCCAGTTCTTTAATCATCCCTGTGGCTGCCTTTGAACTCCTGCTAGTTTTTCTGTGTACTTCATGAAGCGTTACGACAGAAATGAGAATTGGTGCTTTCACAGAAGTTGCACTGGTACCAGAAAAATAAATAATATAACTTCTCAGATACTGCTAAGTGTTCCCCTGTTTCTACAGCCAAGGATTGCTTGATTCCTTTGTGCCTAGCACCATACTGGCAATTTATTTATGCTTTGATTATATATTATGGACTGCAAATCTTTCAGAGTAACTGCTCTTTATAATGAAGTTTCCTCTTCTATTCTGGCATATTTCCTCCATTTCTCATTTTAGGACTTCATTAGATAGCTTAGTCTTTCCTTGTGCTTGTTCTTCCCTGTGCTGTTTTAGTGGTTTGTTCTCTTTATCATCTTATCATTCTATTTATTATTCTGGTATCTATGGTCATCCAGTGTTTTAAAGCTTTGGAGAGGTTTTTTTCAGCTTCTTTGTACACATGTGTATGTATATATGTATGTAATTATATATACAAAGAAAGACAGAGATGTGTTTACTCTGTTTATACATATTCTCTCACACACAGACACATATATATGTACATGTGACTGTAAAAAGTATATATGGCACAGAGCTAAAAACTGGCCCCTGCAAGACCTTGTAAGAAATAGACCTACTTGAGAGTGGGTTATTATCTGCAAATCTATTTGAAGGTTTCTGTTATCTGATTCCATTACCTATCGTGCTTGTTTGATATCTGCATGCATATTTGCATTCAGAGTGTTCTCATTTCTTAGTCACAATGTCATGCCACCAGGCACAAGTAAGATATCCCATGGCCAGCAGACTGTCCCAGCAGACTGTCCCAGGACAGTGGTGCAAGCAAGGTCCCTGTACTGGTTTTGTCTGGGGTAGAGTTCATTTTCTTTTGGATTTGTGCTGGGAGCAGTGTTGATAATTCAGGGATGTTTTAGTTATTGCTGAGCAAGGCTTGCACAGCACCAGGGCCTTTTCTGCTCCTCAGCCTAGCCCACCAGCAAGGGGCTGGGGGTGTAAAATGCTACTTACTGGTCCCTACCTTTTTATTGTATATTCTGAAAACAAAATCCCAGCCTAGCTGCAGTGCTTTCTAATGTGCAAACTAGAAGTGTAATGTTACCTCTAACTATACCACAAATTTGACTTCAAAATATTGAATCTAAATGATTCAATCAAGGTGAGAGATATTCTATTGTGAGTCTTGCAATATTTTGTGATTTACTTTAAGCTCAGATCCTAGAAAAAAAATGTTATACAAGTGTTTCAACACCAAGGAAACAGTAATAAACAACTTCTCTAGCCTCCTGTAATCTTTTCAGAAAGCTTCTCCATATGTTCTGAGACACAGAAACAAAAAAAGTATTAAAATAATTTGTGTGATCATTATTTGGTATAAATTAGTTCTGCACTTTTTTCATTAATGAAATATTATTGCTGTATCTGATAGTTTTATACATTCCATTATATGAAGTGAATTGTTTGATAGTTCTAGATATGATAGTTATTTGATAATCTGTGGTGTCTCAGTCACCAAAACCATTGGCATTTGTGTCATTTGAAGATGAGGCATCATTTTTTTAATGACTTGTAGCATCTTCTGCAAACTTAGAAATTTAGAATTGCATTATTACATTTTTTTTTTTTTAGTCTCTTCTGTGAGGAGATTGTTCACCTCAGGGCAAGGAATTCAAGTGAGAAAGTTTTCTAACTCTAGTTCTTAAATACATCAGATTCATAAGAGAAATCAAACTGGTTTCTCTCCTGTGCATGGCATCAGGTAAGCTTTAGAGTGTTCAGAGGGTTCTAAAATGCTTCAAGGAACATAGTGGTTTTAATATTATATGTTAATACTACAGAGCATGAATACCCCTTTAATGTTACATGTTGAATGAGTCAATTGGTTGTGACTAACATTTAAATTAAAGATGGGCATTAATATGTGCAGGATAAAGCTACACCTTAATTTGAGATAGAGCATTTTGGAAAAGAAAGGAGGTTGTACATCCAAGTACACTGCTCAGCAGTGAATATACATCTCTGTGGTCCCTGGGCACACAGGAGAAATTACAGACAAGGCAAAGCTCTTCTGATGAAAGGATCAAATCAGTGTGATAGATAAAGTTAATGAGAATCAGAACGGTGTAGTGATTGTTCTAAGATCGTATTATGTAATATAAACAGAGTGCTATCATATGTTTGTTAAGGGTTTGTGTTTGCAGTTTGTCATCTGACAGGTAGACTGTAACATTATGTGAGACACTGACAGTGCCAAACCTACTGTTGCATAGTTCACTCCTGTTTCAAAAGTACCTTCATCTGACTTTTTCTAGACTTTGAATTCCTTTTAGTGTTGAGTTCTGGAATATGAGCTTTTGACAAGAACTCTCTATCCTTCCTAGTTCCATAGCCCTCAAGGTGCATAGAACTATGGTGAGATGCCTTTCTGTCAATTCTGATGGAATGTCATGATATGTATGTCCCACACACTGTGTGATCATCCCTTTAGTGGATAAGCTGATTTTTTTATTACTTTGATTTGCTACATATTGCCCTCCTTAACTTGTAGACTCTGTATTTCTAAATTGGATGAGCAAATAATAGACTGAAAAAATTAAAGCTCTCAGTCTGGTTGACACAAGCAAAAAAAGCACTGGGCATATCTTCAGAAGTAGTATTGGCATTTTTTATTAGATGGTTTTATATATATGATATATCACAATTCCTTTCTAATATAATTACATAAAAACTGTTCTTTTTAGCTCTGCAGTATTTCATATATATAGATATAGATGACCACAGAAAGAAAGAATTCACTTAGCAATTTATAGGAAAAGAAATCAGTTTCATGCATTGCAGTAGATAATAATAATGCTTACAGCATTCAGGGTATGATTCAGTAAGGCACTTTACTACATGATTTTAATTCATTTCCTGAACTGGAGCATTACTGAATGCAATTGTTAACAAAGGCAGAGGTATTGGAGATGGTGGAAAGACAGGCTGAAGAAAGAGCTATTTAATCCCCAGCATCTGGAGGCTCCCAGTGTGAAAGAAATACATGTAAAATGGTTTATATTTATACATAACATCATGGGGTTTTTTTGTTAGAATAGATCAGCACATCCCCAGACACACCACTGATGCTGGACTGACTTTGATAATGATCTGGGCAATAGAATTAAATCCTTTTGAATAAATAAAGTTGAACTTGCAAGGTGGCCAAATAGGCAAATACAATCTGTTTAATAAATCCTGCAGTAGTATGTCCTAACTTTCCCATATTATCTAAGGTTTGAAGAAAATGTAATTTATTTTTATCATAACAGATATTTCATCTTCATGGGTAAGACCTAGTCATTCTGTACAATTGTTTCTTGTGAAGTACAAGCATCTTTGTAGCTTCAGTACCAGATTCCCTAAGTTATTTACTGGGAGAGGTAGGTATATTATCAGGTTTTGCTTCCATATGATTTAATGCAGTGACAATAGTCTCTAAAGAAAATTCAAATACCAGATAGTAGTTTCAAAAGACCATTATCTTTTGATTGCCAAACTTTAAAGTATTTCCCAGACCAACTGATGAAGTAAATAATTGCTCATCCTCTATATTATTACTGCCACCCTGGATCTCTGTGGAGGACTAAAAGGGAAACAGAATTTTCTTAGGGTGAATTTTATGAACAGAAAGATATTTGTCTAGTGCTTAGCCAGGAGAACTGAATCACTGAAGGAACTATTTGCTCCTAATTTTTCTGTTATTGTTTCATAGCCTTTATTCTACTTTTTCTTCTTCTTTCCACCCATTATCTTTCCTCGGGTATCTTTAGAGAAAATAAAGAAACAATTTTAAAAAAAAAAAGGAAAAGTTCAAGAGCAAATTTAAAACTATAAAATGCAATAGGCAGTAATAGAAAAGAGTTGTAACAAACCCATATTTAAAATTCACCTACGTAAATTATGGATGTTACTTGATGTGGGAACTGAGAGGAAAGCTATGACTTAAGTGTAGCAAAATAACAGTATCCTGGTTCTGTTGCATGAAGTTATCCATTGCCTGTTACCTTACAGCCCAAATGAGTATCCATTGGCATGAGAATGTGACTGGGCATCAGATCCTGGATAAACATTATCCCTGACAGCTAGTTCACCCTCAGCAGACAGATCAAGAATGCAAATAGACCCAGCCCAGCAGCACAGCTGATTTAAAAGATGCATAAAAAGATGCAAAGGAAGCATGAGAAAAGAAAGAGGGAGTTCAACAACAGTAGGTCTCAAATGTTAACACACCACTGTCAACAGTCAGAAGTTCTCAAGGCTCACCATGTACTTATAATTGCATCTTCAACTGAAATCTCTGTAATGATGCAGTGTTTGCACTCTGGCCTTTTGGACTGTCATGGCCATGGCCAACACCTGAAAACTGCAGCCCTAGACAAAGCTGTGTTCAAACACAGAATTAGTTGAGTTTTGGGTTGTTGTTCTGAAGTTAATCATGGCAAAAATCCTGCCTCAGATGAGTGAGCACTGATAACTTGAGTGAGCACTAAAAACTAGTCTCATGCACTATCTATGAATATTCTGAGAGCTATATTAGGATCTAATAACAGACATCACTTGATGGAATTTTGTGTGAACTTAAGGGTACACAGGAACAGCAGTTTAGACTCAACTTGCCTCAATAAGTCAAGTTCACTCAGATCCAGCAACTATTCAGCCAGACAGAACTTTGTGTGAACATTGATTCCAGAACCTGGTAAGGAGTGAAAGGCTGTTGATAAACTGTCCCAAATGTGAGCTGGTTTGTGCAAAGCCAGTTTACCTACCTATTAATTTGTGGCACAGCACACTACATAATATATTGATTATTGGTAGGTAATGGCAAGGGCATTGTAGTTTCATTCCCATAGCTTTAATCTTCCATCCAGTGAATATTCCAGTTGTATGCTCACCGATAACTGGAGTACATGCAGACTACTGAAACATCTGCAGACCTCTCAGTTATTGTAGGTCAGGATGATCTTGCAGTGTAGAATGACATGTTGGAGTCAGCATTGCTTTAGTAAATGTTTGTTCTTTTTGATGCTTGTGATGGAAATATCACAAGAAATTACCTCCATCAGGTTTTACATAACCTGATAAGCTAATATTTTGCTGTTTCTTAGTTTATCTATTATATATTTTTAATATACATTGATTCAAATGGACCTAAGGGAATGTCATCAAGTTGTGTCAGGGGAGGTTTAGGCTGGATATTAGGGAGAAGGTTCTTCCCCCAGAGAGTGGTTGGGCACTGGAACAGCTCCCCAGGGCAGTGGTCATGGCCCAAGCCTGGCAGAACTCAAGGAGCTTTGGACAAAACTCTCATGGTGGGATTGTTGGGGTGTCCTGTGCAGGGCCAGGAGTTGGACTTTGATGATCCTCGTGGGTCCCTTTTAACTCAGGATATTCTATGATTCTAGGATTCCATGAAAATATATTTTTATACTACACAGACATTGCGTATTTTCCTGGCTACAGCTTTGACATCTGAATTTGCAGTTGTCTTACAATGGTTTCCTTTCGAACCTTTCACCAAAGGTACAGAGAGGTTATATACTCAAACCCATGGTCAATACTTATTCTACTGACAGAAATAAGTCAATACTTTTTTGTTTATTGAATTATTCTAAGAACTAACCTAAGCTGCAGTTGCAAATCTACTTTCTAGTATTAAGAAGCTGTTATTTTTAATATCAACTCTCTTTTAGGTTTGCATTAGTATGTCAACTAACTCCCTATTTAGCTTTGTCTTAGGTAGACTGGATAGTGTTTTTGAGAGATATTAAGGAGCACAGTGATATCAAGAGAGGTACTAGACACACAAAAAGAAGGTCCCATTGAATAGCCCTGAATGGTGTGCATTGCTTTGAAACACTTTGATGTTAGGAGCTGAAACAAGCTGCTTTCCACTCTGACGGCTCCAACAATAGCAACATTTGATGCAGCAGCTCAAGTCCATTCCAACTGGTTTTCAGTAGAATAATGATCCAGCTGAAATTCTGGGGAAACTTTAGTAGCTGTAAAATTGGTATGCTGGGGAAAATGCAAGTGCTGACTGTGCCTCCATGTGCAACCGACGCACACACTAAGTGGGATGTACAAATTAAGCTGGTAGACTCAAGATGTACACTGATAACCAGGCATTTTTGTCACTTAAAATGAGCATCTCGAGTGAAGTAAATGCTAGCACGAGGGAAGGCAGGTAAAGCAAATGTTAAACGTCTTAGAACATTGCCACCTTGGGGTGAAATACCAGCAGGGATGGCACAGTAGCCACACATCACCCTGGCAGCTGTGGTTTCACACTTAGTGAGTGGTTGTGCCTGGAGGATTGGGTTGTTCTGGACTCTGTGGCTGGGTTGTACCCAGTTCTTGATGAGAAGCAGCTGCAAGGAAGCCTGAGTGTCTGGGAATGCTTTTGTTTGGTGTCCTGAGTGGTGATGCCAACTCCATCGATATGGCTTGTCCTGTAGGAAAGGCAGACTACGGGTGGTACCAATAAAAGAGGACAACTTTTTCAAGGAAATTCTTCAGTTTTACCATTTTTATAGGAAGTGATTCAGTCAGAAGAATCTTGAAAGCAGCAGTGGACAGAACCAGAACCTGGAATCAGTCTAGGTCCCCAGCCAGCTATGACAACCCAAGGGGCAGTTTGACCTCCTTCCTTTCACTTGAAATTTTGCATAGTACAATGTTTGGTCAGATCTGCAGTTACGCTGGGACTTTTTTTGATCAAAATGGGATCCTGGTTTTGTTTCTTCTCAGAATCTTCTGTTTTCAATACACTCAATTTGCCAATGAAAAACACTTTAATTCTAAGTGCTAGTGCTGTAGACAGATCCTAAAGTAGGTTCAGTAAGCTAGATTTTGTCATTATTTTCCCTCGTGTAAGCCCATTGTCTTCAAATTATGCCCTGAGTAAGTTGAGTGCCACTTGCAATTCATTCAGTCCTAGTGGATTTTGTTTTACAGGACTGAGGGGAGAAGCAGACATCAAAAGCTCTGTGTTGTTAGCAGTCATAGACATGCCTCTTCAGTCACTTAAAGAAGCAGATCTGTGAAGTGAGGTCTGTGCATTCTTGCAGTTACTTTTCAGTCAGTTTTCAGAACAAACATTTTCATGATTAAATTTTGGGTCTAATGCTGCAGGGTGCTTTAAAATTTGTACACTAATTTTTTAGTTTTAGTTGAGCATAACTTTATTTTAAATTAGATGGTTTACAAATAGCTTAATGGAACAGATGAAATAAAGAAACTTGCCCTTCTTGTTCTAGCTTGTAATGCTGTAAGTGATAACATAGTCCATTTTCAGTAAGTATTAGATTTGTCATTTGAGTACATTTTTCCATGGGGTAATGCTATCATAGTTTAAGCAGGAAAGCTTTTTTTATTTTCTTCTTTCATAGTTACCATAGTCTGGTAAGGGGTTGGAATGGACCTTAGATATCATCTAGTCCCAACCCCTGCCCTGGGCAGGGACACCTCCTCACTAGACCAGGTTGCTCAAGGCTTTATCCAACCTGACTTTGAACACTGCCAGGGTTGGGGCAGTCACTATCTCCCTGGGCAACCAGTGTCAATGTCTCACCACCCTCACAGTAAAACACATCTTCCTAATATCTAATCTAAATTTCCCCTCTTTCAATTTATACCCGTTACTCCTTGTTCTCTATCACTACAGTTCCTAACAAAGAGTCCTTCTCTGGCTTCACTGTAGGCCCATCAGATCTTGGAAAGTTGCTATGAGGTCCCCACACAACCTTCTCTTCTCCAGGCTGAATAGCCCCAACTTTCTCAGCCTGTCTTCATAGAGGAGGTGCTCCAGTCCTCTTATCAACTTTGTGGCCTCCTCTGGACTTGCTTCAACAGTTCCATGTCCTTCTTGTGCTGGGGACACCAGTATTCCAGGTGGGGTCTCACATGAGCAGAGTAGAGGAGGAGAGTCACCTCCCTTGACCTGCTGGCCACACTACTTTTGATGCAGCATTACTAAGTTGTTCAGTTGTTAGGTGGAAGAGATCCTTTCAGATATAATCACAGCAAATTAGAAAGATTTTCATAAGTCTTTGCAATCCTATGATCCTGAGTATGCTGGCACTATTAACAGAAGACATCTAAGAAAAGTCCTACAGCTGTGTTGTCCCTCTGAGTCGGATCAAACATTTATGAAGCAAGCTGATGATGTGTGAGTTGTAACAGATTTAATGTATTTTCTTTTCTTACCATAACTTTCTTCCTGTCTTTTAATATGGCAGCTATAGCTGAAGGCAGTATGTATTTTGGTTTGCCCTAAGCATATAGAAGTGAAAAGGTTGGTTGAAGAGATGCCCCATTCCTCATGTGATCAGTCTATAAGTGCCTTATTTAGTTTCAGAGTGTTGGAAACTCTTGTGAGTTTGACATTATTTCAACATTTTAAAAGTAAGACAAGGCTTTTCAACAAAGGAAACCTGTGCTGCAGATTCAAGGCATTATCAAACATTGTTTAGTATTTCCAAACACAATGAAATCAAAATTAATTAAATTAATGTCTTTCTGTGGTAGACTATTGTTATAAAGAACAAGGAATTGAAATTTAATATTGTCAACATAAAATCTAATTTTCAACTTGAGCAGGCTTGCCAAAGTGAGGAGTCAAAAGAGCTACAAGCATGGGGAGCTTGGGGTCAAAACATCTATGCTCAAAGAAGGGGGAATTGTATTAAGCATTTTATTGCAATAACATTTCAGTCAGTTTATAATCAGGTCTAATCTACTCTCTCAGGAGCTCCAGTTTTCTCTGCTTACAGCCCGTGACTTTCAGAAAGATGTGGAATTCTTTCCTACCTTTGAAAACATAATAGGAAAATCAAAGAAATCATTTCCAGTCTGACCCTCACAACCCAGTGTCCTGCTGATCATTGTGTGTGAGACGCAAACACAACAGCATCAATAGGAAATGGCTTTTGGAAAATAATCTTTGATCCTGAAATATGAATGAGCATGAATGTGATCAGTAAAACCAATTCTACTGTATGCGTTTTCCATTCTATAAATGTCTTAAGAGAAAACTTTGGGTGTTATGCACTGGGTTCATGAAAGTCATGTTCCCAGCACAGTGTGCTATAACTATATGCTTTCACCATTTGTCAGTTTTATAGCTCTGTGTTGTGTAGTATATAATTAGTCATTGATCATGAACAAGTAATTATCCTTTGAATTACCTGGGACTCGACAGTTATACAATTTTCTAAATAATGTTTCAACCATTATTTGTGTCAATGAGAGATCTGTACTATAAGAAAAGTCAGGAATTACAGCCACTTTGAATTGGAAAGTGGTCTTTACTTGAAATTCTAAACATTACCTATAAGAAAATAGTACAGAGTAAGGTACCGAGAGGCAAACTGTTACGGTTTAATTCATTCATCATTGTGGTCAATGGCTGTTTTGCTTTAGTTTTAAAAAGATGCAAGATTAGCCTTGTGAGATCAGGCTAGTACAATGCTGAGCACTGAGGTTGTGTTCTAGCAAAGTACAGGAAGAAGTAGGTATAACACTTTTAGGCTTCTGTTAGGGTGAACATTGAGCACATTTGCGTATTTGCATTATTGAACGGTGGCGTTAGTGAAAAGTGCAGGTATCTGTGTTTAGCAGCACCATAGATGGGATGAGTTTGGAATCTTCTTATAGGAATGGCATCTAAAATGTACATCTGAAAGACAAGGTTTGGATTCTACTGTCGAGGACATTCAGGACATATAGTCTTGCATTGGCCACGTTTAGAAAATCAAGTCTCATTCACACTATGTTATTAATTCTTCTGTAGTAAACATTTATTGAGGCACCTGTTCTTAGCTATACCGTTCATCTGGATGATGGTCTAGGGAGCTGATGGCTTCCTTGGAGAAGAGATGTAATTCTTACAACAAAATGAAGAGAGAATTTATACTCAACAATGAGATAGATGGCCTACTTGACTGGAGAAGTATTTGGCATAGCTAATTAGGTTGGAATGGCTCAGCCATGAGTGAGGAGATATTTCGTAAAATCTCCTGTGTTGTAATCTACATTTAGAGTCGTCATTCTATGATTTAGACTGACTCCTTAAACATGTTTTGCCTTGCATCCTTTTACCGATATGTATTTCTTTGTTTCAAATGTGGCATTAATTTTTATGTTAAATCATATTTAAGACCATCCTAGAAAAATGTTGTGGATTATGTAGAGAAACAGTGGATGGCACTGTTCATTCGCTACTCTAAAGTGGTAAGAAATGCCAGGTTTAAATAGGCTGTATTTTAAAATAATAATAATAAATAAAAAAAAAAAAAGAAGGTAATTGACTCCTCTAAATGCATACACACTGGCTTAAGACTATCACATCTGTGCTGGGAATGTCATAACCAGATCGGGGATTTAGCACGGGTGCTTTAAGGGATGCAGGGGGTTTTGAGCAAAAGGTGATGAAGTGACTGAATTACATTCTGAATTCCAGTGGTTCAGCTACATCAGTCTTATTTATTTGAAATGATACTTCTGCTTTGGGGGGCTTCTACTATAATTGGACTTTTGCATTGATGTGACTCATCCGGAGGCACTTGAGGACAATACTGCTATCGCTGCAGCAGAATAGCTGGCATGCTTGTCCCAGATGGCTTCCTGTGAGATGACATTCAGACTGGGGAAAAGAGGGAACAATTTTTAAGGGCATTTGGAAGCCTTTTATGGATTAGACTCACAAAGCAGATGTTGCTCTGTAGTGTTCACAGCCATTTTCTGTGTCAAGGCTACACTTGTTTTAGCTAAGCAGAGCTTCACAATTACTAGAAAATGGAGACTCTTTCCACTCCTTCTCACCCTCCTGACACTTTCCCTCCTGCATCACATGAAGTGTGGATTAGATTTCACAAAAGAAATGAAAGGTTTGATGTCTTTTCTTGTTTTTTTCCCCAGAAGGAAGGCATAGGAGGCACTTGATATGTTCACTTACAAGTGGTTTTTTTACCACAGGTATTTTTTAGTGTCTTCTAAGTAGAAAGACCACTTGGAATAAGTGGAGTGCAGAGAATGCCATGTGTCCCCAGCATAGAGGGACAGGAGCCTTCTGCTTTCATCCAGGAATGCTCCAAAGCTTTATGAACTTGAATGAAATCCTGGAAGCTTAAATAGCTCAGGGAAGCAGCGACACAGTGATGACAAGGGCTCTGATTCATGACTGCTGCTAATTTATGAGGAATGGTTTAAGAGGGTAATTTAACAGGCCCAGGGAACTACCAGCTTGACCTCTTCACTGGAAGTTACCCTCAGAATAACACAAGGGGCTGAACAAACAGTGTGTCTGCTCCTGGGCTGCTAAGGTTCACATCCAGGTGCATTAACTTAGGCCACCAGTGATTTCAGTTTATATTTCTATGCCAGGCTTCAAATTAAGGTAAACAAGGGCTTTCATTCATGATTTCTGACAGTTTAGTTGTGCAGTGGCTGTGATCTTAGCTCCCTCTTTCACCAATGCAGCTGAATTTGACAGGTCAGTGTCAGGTGAGCCAAGTTTCTTCCAAGTGTTCACCGTATGATTCAAGCATTAATTATGCAGGGTATTCACAAAGGTTAACCATAGGTAGGGGAGGCTTGTGTCCTTAGGCTCATTCTAGAGTCAATGGAGCTCTGCCACGTAATGATACAGGGCTTAAATTAGGTTCCTGTTTTCTCTGTAGGTGACAGAAGGAGCCTGGGAAGGCTAGTTTCCAGTGCCTAAGGAGAGCCTTCTTAATAATGCCCTTAACTGTGTATGGAAAGAAAATGTGTTCCTTTGATTGTCTTTGCCTTCAGACGTTTGTATTACGTATTGTTCTCAACCTCCCAAATTGTTTTAAATTCTTATTTTATATAGGTTATGCAATAAATACAAGGATAACTCTTCTCATAGAATCTTTCACAAGATGCTTTTAGATAACTTTAAAGTTGCTGTTCTTTCTGGTGACTTTAAATGGTATCAGCTCACATATATCAAAGGAAAAACAACAAAGAGAAGAAAAAAGGCAAACACGGCTTTCAAAAAGATACTGTTATTACAGACAATTTTCTGTTTAATATAGAGAAAAAATATGTATAGAAAGAGACTTTCAAATAGACTGAGGACACATGCTGTTTTTCTAATGGTAAGTACTGTCCTGGGCTGATCTCTCATTTCGCAGAGATATATTCAGAATTTTACAACAGTCAAAGCATTGCATCAGGAGAGCAAACACACGTGGATCATTCATCAAAGACTCTAGGATTCAGGTAAAAATGGTTGAGCTCACTTTACAAGGTCCATGAGGATTGTCTCTCACTGCATCATTCAAAAATTGGGGTTTTGCCCTCTAGATGACATCTGAAGAGTAAGCTTGTGATCCTCTGTAAAATCAGTGCAGCTCATTATTCAGGAACTGGATTTGAACATTCTCAGAGGATCAAGAACTCTGGCACATCTGATGGCTGTGACTACTATAGGCTACAGCATCCATGGAACCTGCATCATTGATATTGACCTCTAGGTTACAAAGAAGTATGACCTATTGATCCACCTTGCTTTTTACTTTTGAATATATACATATCCCTGCATAATCAGTGCAGCTGGGGGAAACAGTGACACAACGGACACCAACAAACTTTCCCTTGTAATGGGATGCACTTCTCTTAAAATTTTTTTCATGGATTTGCATGATAACCTACATGTGCAGTTAGACCCAGGACGCATGCTTTCACTTGAACCAGATAATGCTTTACACTGACAAGCTCATGGAGGCATGCTCACTGCTTATCTTCCCTCATTTTTTGGCTGGTACTCCATAAAACACAATGCCCAATGCAAAGCTCACATTTCTGTCAACAGCTCTCGACAGGAGTATGCTCTGTCTTCCCCCAGATCCTCATCAGAATTCCTTGTTTCCTCTAAAACGATGTGACCTTTCTGTAGTTCCTGTCCCCATCTGAATGCCCTTCAGAGCAGCTTAGGGATTGCCTTGTCTGTGCATTCACACACCAGAACTGGCAGCTTATTCCTATGGCTCAGAAAGCTCATTACTGCTGTACCTGTTCTGCGGTCTCACAGCCTTGACACAGGTTCTCTACATGCTTTTCATCTTTTATGCATCTTCTGAAGGCCTCTCAGGCACTGCGACATCTTTCTGTCTCACCTAGTGAGGTCTTGGGATGATAAAAACCTTCTGGGATATTTTTAAAAAGACTACAATCTCCTTTATGTTGAGGAACACATTTAGTGCAGGTAGCTCGACGTGCAGCTGCAGTGTGAGCTGCAGGCTGAGCTCTGGGTGGCAGAAGCCCAAGGTGAGCAGCCATGAGCTGCTGACCCTTTGCACAACAAAGGACATAGGGACCCATGGCACCAGCCAGCTGACCAGACACCCAGAGACAGGAGCTGATGACCCCACACCTTGGTGCACCTTAGACTGTCTGGGTATAAAAGCCCAGAGTTTCCTCCTTGGAGGCACTCAGCTCGAGCTGTTATTTGTTGTTGCACCATGATTAAATTATTTAAGGATCCAGTCTCTGCTATGGGAAGCCTGGGGTTGAGCCAGTAAGGAAACTATCTGACAGTGGGAGTGTGGTGTGCCACTGTGCAGGGGCCTCATTTCCAGCTCAGGTGGTGAGAGTGTGACTGCCTCCTGGGTGGTCAGACAGGTGACTGTTGGCTTCAAGGCCTTTGAACTGCTCTACACAGTGTGGGCAGTCTCTAGCTATCAGGAGAATGTCAACAGGTTGGGAGTGTTATTGGGCTACCTACCAGAAGTCCATGTGAGACAAGTTCTCAGGCACATGGCTTGATCCATTTTACCATGCCAGGCCTGCTCAAGAGTGAGTCCATCCCTTGTGCAGACAGCTGGGACCATGCTGCAGGCATACCAAGCCCGATTTTTTATTTATGATGTTGACAAGAACTGTTGGTTTAGGCATTCTGACAAGTTTGAAACAGAATCTTTGGACGTTCAGTTCCTGAACTGGTCAGTGTCTTGGAGCTGTGTCAGATGAGTTGCTCCTTCTGTAAGTGTAAGCAGTGTTTTACATCTTCTTCTCTTCAGTTCGTCCTGTCCCAGTGGTGGTCTGTGGTGGGCAAGTCAATTGTGGTACCAACATCTTCTAAGCCTTCAAACGTAGAGTTCAAGGCTTGTGTCTCTCTTCCTGAAACTGCTAAAATGAAACTCCAGTATCCTTATGAATCTTAATGTTACCTCTTTCCTCATTATATAATGAGTGCTGTGTGGCTCTGATTTCCCAAATCATATCCACTCCTCTCTTTAGTGAGAATTTGTCACCAATAATGGAAATAATATTATATGAACTAGAAAAGCAAACCTTGCCTCTAATACTACTGAAGTGCTTATTTTGGATCAATCATCTGTAACAGATGGAATCTTGGTATTTTCACATGTTTCCACCTGTAAGTTCTTTGACAGGTTGGAGTGGTTAAGGTGTCCTCAGCTATGAAAGATTCTGTTCCGCAATGTCCTTCATCTTAATCCTCAGAACTTTTAGCAAGCTACCTCTATCTCTGAAATTCTTCCTATATTTGCTTTTGCAAGACACTGGAAAATATCTAAGACCTTATGATTGGCTCCTTCTATGTAACATTTTTTGGGTACTGAGTGTTCCTGCAGATGCATTCCAAGATTAGCCCCAAAGCAGAATGTGAGCTGTACTTCAGTCAAGAAATTGACCTGTTTGTTTTCTGCAAGATGAGTGTCCTTCCTGTTCTTGAGGTCAAAAGAATTTTCAGAAATTCCACAGAGTTATTTTTATCGAGGGCCAATGCCATTTCTACTGAAAGATTGTCAAAGCAGAGCCCTGGCAAGATGCAAAAAAATGCAGATGACTCACCAACGTGGAATATAGTTCTGTCAATAGGATGCAGTACACTAAATTCAAGATAAATCAGTGGCCTCACTAATAAATATCTCTGTCCCTAACTTCTGCTGAGTCACCATCTGGAGCCTTATCCATACCTTCAGCAAGCACCCTGGCACCCAGAATTGATGTGCCATAGCAGATGGTTAGGTTAGGTTTGTCAGGCCTGAATGAAGAACTCTGCAACACTGCCCCAGTGGGATGGGAATGTGCAGGGAGTAGTTAGGTGTCTCACACAGTTGGTAAATGTGCCTGTGGCTTATTACTTGGAGGTAGAAAAAGAACATACCTCTCACTGCATACTTCAAGCTAGCAGCTGGGCAAGAGACAGGGTATGGCTAGCCCAGAGAAGCACATATGCTGGTTGCTTGGCCAGCTGCTAACACATGGAAAAGATAATGTATCGACCTAGAAGAATGAAGAGTCTCTCTCCTTTTCATGGCTGCCAATTTCACAAAACTTGTAATTATTGTATCTGAAGACCCCTATCCCTCTCAGGTTTGACTGAAATTGCTAGATGGACACCAAATTTAGGGAAAAGGCTGACAAGATGTGGATGAAAAAGCTGATTGCATTATTTTTATTTTCCTAGGAAAGCAAGGTAAAAGTAGTGTGGAATATAATTTAAAATATAAGCTTGCCCAAAATCAGGCTAGATCTCAAGGATCCCTTGTGGCTCTTGTGTCTCTTAACAGACTTTGAACTCTTCGTGACTCTGTAATTACTGCCTGAAAGCAGGAATAGATTTCTTAGAAATATGTCAGTAACTCCCCAGTTCTCCTCCTTCCCTCTTTTTAAAGCTAGGTAGTGTGTTTGCTTTTCTGCATAAATTTAGGAGACAATTTTAGCTAGTTCTTTAAGAACTAATATGAATACATAGCGACATTCTGTAATTTGTGCTTTGTTTATTTGTTATTGGTATTCATTGTTTGAGCAGCCTGCTGATATTTGACACTTTATCAAAGATGGATTCAAAAAGAGGATTTAAGTGCTTCATCCCCTTAAAGCAATCTGTTGGTAGTGTTCTTTCTTTGTTGAATAGGAAGCCAAATTTTTTCTTGATTCCTCTCACTCTAAAATGCTTCAGCAATATGAATTCTCATTACTCTTGATATTTTTTATATTGAATCTTACATTGTGTTGTGGCTTTTCATATTTTGGTCGTATATATTGTGATGGTATGTTTCACTGATCCATCTCTAGCTCTCTTTTAGTTATTTTTCCTTTAGACTGTTTTCCCATGAGACTATAGTGCCTTGAGAAGGTAGAAATCTACCTTTTTCCTCCTGTTCTCCTGCCTTCCTTTGGTGTCATAAACTCTATCATTCCTTCATCATTCCTACCTAGGCTGTATTTTAGCATTTCAAGCAGTTTCTCTGTGTTAATTAGGATAAAATTTAGAAAGACTTTCCCTTCACTAGATTTTCTGGCATCAACAGGATGTCACTGCCACATTCTGATAATCTTCTGGACAACCTGTAATCATTACTCAACCAATTACAACCAGCTCTTTTACCCTCAGGAAAAAAAATATCTCCAGATCTCCAAGAGCTTCAAATCTAAATCCTATTATGCCTGCTGTTGATGTATAGTAGTCATCCTACCACTGTAGTACTAATATTCTCATAGAATTTTAGCAGCAGTACTCTAAATAAGGCTTAATTTGCTGAACTGTAATATTCCAGGGTCTTCCAAGAACCATAAGGACTTTCAGGTCCCCTTCTTTACATCATGTTTCTTATATTCATGTACTGAAAACCAGTATGCTTGATCCATTCTGTCTGGTTTTGTCTTTTCTATGATTCTGTAATGTATAACTCTATTTCAAGTAATTTTAGGTCCTCAATTAAGTGGCTGTTGTTAATACCTTCCTGTGAGCTTTAATGCAGTTCCTTCTTCAGTCTAGTCTAAGGTTTCCCCACTAGGTTATAAAGCTAGCAGATAAACAGAGCTTTATTTTGTGAATAAGCCCCTGAAAGGGTAGATGGTATTTTAGATGGCATCCTGCAAGTAATCATTGATTAACTTCCAGGACATATCCAGCCTTTGCCTCAGTCTTGAACTTTGGTAAGGAGAAGGGTATAAAGAATATTTGAGTTTGCCTTCATCACCTGTCCTGGGATTACTTGTTCATTTGCTTAGGGACATTCATAGCAAGGCCTATGCTGCTGGGCAGGAGAATATAACAGTTGGCAATGTTTTGGCAACTTCTTACACTCAGTCGAGGCAGCAGATATCTCAGAAGACCAGGTTCCTCTGGCAGATGAGTCCATCTGAGATCCTCAGGAGGGAGTCACCAGTCACTGTCATCTTTTGATCCCTTTTGGGAGGCTTAGAGTTAATCTGCTATGTGCTGCTCAGATCAAAGTAAAACTCTTTATTAGCATATTTTTAGAATAAGAGTTAAAATATTAAGATTATCTTCAAGTTTAGGGAATACTATAAAACACACTTAATAAATCTATAAAATGAGACTGCTGAATATTTCTGCATTTTGCTTATATGGAAATACATGCTCTAAAATTTAACAAAAATAATTGTTCTAACTTTCCTTTTCATGGGTTATAGTAAATCCATAATGGATGTAAAATAGATACAAGTGGGACACATTACATATGCTTTAATTTAATATTTTCTGTCTTTTAAAATTATTGAATACTTAATTGATATTTATTTTAATGGCTTATTGATGAAGCTTGTGGTATTTCAGCAAGAGGAGTGTACAGTCCATACCCATGGACTTCCTTAAGGGGCCCAAGAAAAAGAGGTTTATGACCATTCCTCCAAAGGGAAAAAGCATGGAAGTGATTTATTTGGGATCCAGGAAGAGAGAGAATGTCATAAGATAAATTTTTTTCCTTTTAAATTCAATGGAAATACTTTCATTAACTTCTTTCATGTTGGCTTAGCCATCTCATGTTAACTGAGGAGGTATTAAAGGATCAAGGTGGCTCCTTAGCTGATGTAGAAACTTGGGCTCATTAGAAACTAAGCCTGTGATTTGGAGGTCTGGGATCTCCATTTGCAAAAAAAATATTTCAGAACAGTATCAGTCTATTTTTTAAAATTTTTTTTCTGTAAATGAAATATTTGCACAACAGGCCTCAGAAACCTGTGTGCTCTAACTCGATCAACCTATCATTTTATTTTGCATCAAAGGAGTTTTTTCCTTGTCTATGTCTTATTTGTCATTAATGCAGTCTTGCTCGTTATTGCTGAATCAAATGTTTGAAACTACAAAATAAGTGACTTGTCTTCATGCACAGTCTTTCAATTTTAGAATCAGGCAGATTGAAGATCAAGCTAACAAATATGCCCAGAATAGAACTGTTGATGAAGTAATTAAAAGGCTGAAGGACAAAGTGATGCAATAG